>NW_011335527.1:34854-76873 GCF_000735185.1 Notothenia coriiceps | reverse complement strand
TGTGACTTTCTCTGTGCACGAGAGCCTGAGACCTTATGCTAACCAATTTTTTGATTTATTTTGTATGTTTTGGATGAAATAAAATGATTTTTTTTTTTTTTGATAAAATATTTTTAAATATTTATAATTCTGCAAATATTACTAAACTCACAGATATTTCGCGGCGCGGCAGTAACACCTCGGACCGGGGACCGGGGGTTGGGAACCCCTGATCTAGGCTGTTCATTGCCACATACTGTAGCCTATGTGCCACGTTATGTTTATGGAAACAATCACGCTGAGCAGTCATTGGTACATAGTAGGTAGCTGTAGTGTTTTATTGATAAAAGCCACTTTATTTTTGAAAAACAACTACTCAAAGTAATTGGTTTCAGCAGGATTCATATGAGCACACACGTGGAATACTGCAAGAGTATAAGTCAAAAAAGGTGCTTGGGTATATACCATATGGTTTACAAACAGCGAATGGGTAGGCCTACTGCACGTTTAATTCATTTTATACCTGTTTAGAAGACAGTATGAGAAGGAACTGTATGACTTTAATGTGACGTTACCGTGATGGAGTTACAATCTAAAGTGCCCTTACACTCAAACCAGATGTTATACTAGTAACTTTACAAAAGCATATATTTCATACTGACCTAGTTTTGTAATTATGATGTTGAAAAATAACCTTTGAATCAATTCTTCTTATATGATGATCTACTTTAGGTTTACTGCGAATGACACTGTTATGTTAAGGTACCTTCTGTAACACGGGAAATAATCACATCCATGACCAAAAACACACATTGTTGTGACTCTTTTGTCTGCTTGTGAGTTACCTCATCATGTTACATAGTATGTTCCTGGAAGATGGAAGAAGCCAAAGTAACCATTTGTGGCATGAAAGCCTCCTCTTCCCCCTCCTTCACACTCTCTCTCTCTCTCTCTCTCTCTCTCTCTCTCTCTCTCTCTCTCTCTCTCTCTCTCTCCTTCTCTCCTTCCCCTCCCTCCCTCCTGATCCTTCTAATAGTTACAGAACTTCCTAAGTGTCTCTCCTCAGCACTGGGCTCTGTGCTCATCGATATCCATATAAGAGCAGAGCGGGCAGGTTTCTGCGCCGAGTG
Organism: Notothenia coriiceps; assembly: GCF_000735185.1. Classification (NCBI taxonomy): domain Eukaryota; kingdom Metazoa; phylum Chordata; class Actinopteri; order Perciformes; family Nototheniidae; genus Notothenia; species Notothenia coriiceps. The sequence continues at coordinate 75,764 of NW_011335527.1, read as the reverse complement.
TCAGGCACCGTTGATGCTAGGCAGCAGCACGATATCTAAAGTATCTAGAGTAAATGTTTTAGAAAGGACAAAGGTTCCTGCTCTGCTGCCTCAGAATATATTCCATCTATTCATTTAAGAGAGGGAAGGTAGGCAACATGCGCTTTTTCTGCATCTATGCATGCGTTTACAATAACGCATGCATGTCAATGTCTCAGTTTACATTAGCGAATTTTTGTACAAGCTAACCTAAACAAGGAACGTTTCTCCCGATAAAGGCAGGCTAGTTATGAGCAGAGTGTCTGCTGCTGCCCAAAATCCACAGAAGTTGGTAAATAATAATCATTTTTCTAATAAAACAACACAATATGTTGTGCGCTCTGGTAGCTCACTTGGTATAATTGCTAAGACATTAGCAGCAGCCCGGGTTGTTCTAGTAAAATAGTCACTTTGCTATTCTTAAAGGTGGGGTATGTAATTTATTTCAGAAACACTTTTTGTTATACAATATTCCATGGAATGCTCTTAACATCCCGATAGCAATGAATTCATTAAATGCTTTGACAATAAATACATAAAAAATATCTGTGGAAGCCGTAGCGCTGTAAAAAGCACGACCAATCATCTGAGCCGGCCTACCTGCCTGTCAGCCTTCCATCTGTGCACAAACTTATCTCGTACCCTCATTGGTCATGTGCGCGTTCGTGTGTGTTGGAGGAGGGGCTCTGTAAGGAAGTCCGTTTCTTTTCCGGTTGTGTATTTTCAAATTCTATCGCCCTCGAGCTGGTTTCTCCATTCTTACCTACCCTACCTTTAACACAAACTGTCCAGTAAAATTTGTCTGGGAAGAAAGTCCTGCATTATGTGCAGGAAGTCATGTATTTGTGTTATTAAAAACAAAAACAAGAAGTGATAGTTAGTATGTTGTATTACCACCAGTATGATTGGACAGATAAAGAAATCATATCGAACCTGCTAGGTTGTGCAGAGATGAGGTAGACGCCTAAAACAACCTGTCTTTCCAATAGGTTTATAAATCAATACCTATGGGTACTTTATTTAAGCTTAATGTTTACAAAACAAAGTCTCTTCAGTGGGGTCAGACAATGAGATCTGAAAATAAACTTCTAGATTTTACATAAAATGTCCATATAAGATAAGTTAAATATTGTGTTGATCTATGCATTAAGGGTTAAAAAGCACAGAATGCCAGCTGTGCAGGATGCTCATTATGTGAAAGTTCATTATTTACTACTGTTTTGTTTTGTGAGTTGAAACGCTTATGTTACGGTAGAGTGAAGCAAGCAGGACCCAAATGCAGATAATACTGATAATACCTTTATTTCAAGGATAAGAATACAATTCGGACAAACAGAACACTCCCCGGTGAACTCAGTCACCGACAAAAGACGAACCAACACTGAACACAGGAAGAGACAAGACTAAATACAGGGAGGGGTAACCACGAGACGAGAAACAGCAGGGCAGGGGAGGAGAAACACAAGGGCAACAGGTGAACACAATCAGACAATTAGACACACCAGGGAAACTAACGACAGGGAGGAAAACACAGAGAGAGGGACCAGACAATACACAAGGGAGACAGGGAGAACCGAACAGCAAAATAAACCCAAACCTAGACATACAAAACTAAAAACGTGACATAACATGAGAATCGTGACAGCTTATGTAAGTTTTGTGCCCTTACAACAGAAGTCTGTTCTCGACAGTCAGTCACAATGTAAATCAAATAAACCGTTGAGCTTGGTAAAGCTGAGACGGCGTAAAGACAAAGGATCATGTGGTTCCATAGGAAGAAGTATAACGAAGCAGTGTGCTGCTGAGCTCCTCAGATTAAAGTGTTATTAGCAGAGAGATGCTTTGGGGTTGAGTAGTGTAACCTTACGGGATTTTCATTGTCATATTTCAGAAAATATTACACAGTATCACGGTATACAGTTTTACATTATTATTATTATTATTATTATTATTATTACTTTTACTATTATTATGATTTTCAGTTAGGATGACCCTAAAAGGAATAAGTATGGAATAATAATGGTTTGAAAAAAGTATAAACCCTATCAAAAGTAGCATTTAACCACAAAACTGTGTGTTTATCAGTTAAAGGAATGACAATACAATTATAATAATTTTAAAAAACAATGGCATTCAACAAATTTGTTTCGCTGTTCACGGTTTAACATTATTATTATTTTTATTATTATTATTTATTTTATTTTTAAATATATATTTTTAAAAAAATTTTTTTTAATATATATTATTGGTTTAGTATTGCATGTCGTTACAATGACCCTTAGAGGAAAGAAAAAAGAATTATGTTAACGAAAACTAATTATTAACCTTACTAAAAACATAGCTGCTATCTAATTAATTAAATAAAAAAGAAACACTTTAGCTGTGATCTCTTTAAAACAATGAACTCATATTACATTACATTGCATTTAGCTGACACTTTTATCCAAAGCGACTTACAATAAGTACATTTGACCCGGAAGATACAACCTTGAAGAAAACAGAATCATATAAGTACATCAGGTTTCATAGAGCCAAACATTTCAAGTGCTACTCAACTGGCTATAGATAAGCCAGTCCTTTATTAGTAAGTGCTCTGTTAGCAGTTCTTTGTTAGTAATTCTATCGCTCGAAGTGGAGTCGAAAGAGATGAGTTTTTTTATTGTAGGCGCTCCTGTACACCTTAGTCTCTCTCTCTCTCTCACTCATGTCAGTTTGACGTTGTAGAAATTTGAAAGTACACTCTCTGATAACCGTCGTCTTTCACATTTGTCCTGATATTGTTACACCCTGATGTTGAGTCACTCGCCTCGTGATGTTTGCATCATGTCCCCGGTGTTGAGTTTTATTGACTGGTTTGTCCGTTTTCCAAGATAAAATTGTTGGTCTGAGATCACATACGTTTTATCTAAAGTTAGAGCTGGGAGTGGTGCATGTTTTGTTTTGTTGCTGGTAACATTTCCAAATCAGAAAACAATCGTCATTTGACGGAGAGATGGACCCGATAACTGGTGGTGATTATTCAATTCTGTTTAATGCAAGCATCTGAAATATAGTGAGGCCAACCAATACTGTTACATTCAAGCATTTGCAGTTAAGCAACAAGAGCCTATTTGTTACATAAAAATGAAAAGAAAAACAGAGGAGAAGTTCTAGATTATGCAATTTAGATACAAAACAAGACAAGGCTTTTTAAAACAGAGTTAATCTGTTAGCAAAATACTGTTATCTTGCATTTAAAATGATTCCAGTTTTTAAAACTGCGTACTGGTTATGAGTTCTGACAGAAGTTCCCATGTTGTCATCGCCTTGTCAGCCATAATGCACCTCAGTGTTTTTACTTGGACGGTGTTATGTCTTATGTCTTATGACAGTGTGGTTCACTCCTAAGAAAAGCTTTTTGATTGACATGTGGCCTGTTGTGAAATGGCAACATTTTGAATGACGGAGAATGTCTTCGTATTTGTTGCTACATGCAAGGATTGAGCGGGTAAAGACAGATATACAATGTGATGCAGAGAAACAGGTGAAGACAGCTAATTAGAAGTATAGAGAATGTGGATTATACATCTGGCAGCATGTGTAGCTGGGAAGGATTGTGAGATGGATGGTAAGGATGACACATCTTGGGGAATGCAAGGGAGAAGGAGTGGTGAAGAAAACAAGGCAGAGCAGGAGCCGGCGTGGAGACGATCGGCTGGTAAACACCGACAGGGTGACCTCTCCCTGAGGCAGCCACTCACAACACATGTTGCCTTATTAGGGGCGTCTACAGGGAGCAAGGCAGACGAGGGGAGGTGGGGGGAGTGTGTGTGTGTGTGTGTGTGTGAAAGGGTGAGAAAAAGCAGCACACACAGGAGGCAAGTGATCGTGCAAGGCTGACTGAAGAGTCCTAAAGTGTTAACAAGCGTAACAAGTTGTATCAGCTCACGTTAAGTAGAGTTCAGTCCTCTCACTTGCTTTGCATACCTCTGTGGGCAATGCACGCAGTTTCTTCTGTGCCAGTAACGGGTGATAATGATGATTAGTTGTGTTACTGTATGCAGCCTCTGCAGAGCATCAGATTATAGTTTATGTAGCTGCTGCAGAACTAAAATATTTCCATCACTCACACAGGTTCTGTTGGGATTAGCAGTGAAGGCAGCTGCGATCCTGACTTGATAGGAAGTCAACTTTATTGTATATTTGTGACATTGCTTGACTCCATCTGTAGCCGCTTTCCTTTGTTTCCTCGCCTCAGTTCTCTTGTCACATTGTTATCCAATGTGGCGAATCTAATCTGTGTCTTCTCAACAATACATGCAGCTAACCGCTTCATCACATGCTGCGTTATGTTCATTCCCTTACCCCTTGTGCTTTGTAAGCGCAACGTCAAGAACAATGTATGACTTAAAACCACATGACACACATATTGTTTGTAGTTGTATGTAAGTATATAGAAGTTAATGGCATGCCAGTGCATGTGTTCTTTTCATTCTTGACACTTGTTTGGCTTTAAAGGGGCCCCTCTCCCACACAACGCCCCCCCCCTCCTCCTCTCCCCCCCCCCCCCACGCATGACTTCTTTGTTTACTTTATAATCCAGCAATCCAACATATTGTACATCATAGACTAAGGGGCGGGACTTCTCTAAGTGGTTGCCCAATCACAACAGAGCCGGCCAGCTAACCAATCAGAGCAGACAAAATAAAGAGCTTTCTGAACTGTGAAGGATGTCACAGTAAGGCACAAAATACAAATATGAACCGAATATTTGCATAAGCCACTCTTCTTAAAAGTTTAGAGGATGCAAGTGCATGGATTTGGAGAACTGATTTATGATATCATTTTAGTTTTGATGCAGAGTTTGGTTGGAATATTGGTTAAAATATCAACATTCAATGTAAGGAAGACTCTCCCCCCCCCCCCTTCCTCTCCACTGCCTCCTCATCTAACTCCAACATGACCTCAGGTTGACTTAGACAAGGACATTTTGTCTGTGACATGTGACATCAACATGTGACATCAAGTAAAGCCTGTGTGAATATGTAAATATGACATGCATGAGGAGTCAGGGTAGAAACTGAAAAAGATCCCTATGGGTTAGATGTAGCATTTAAATACGATGTTAACATTATTATTAGAAATTCTGGCTCGGTGTCTTGCAATCAGAAAAGATTAGCATATGGCAGGAGATAACAAATACTGTTCTAATGCATTGCATGCGATCGCTTAATAAAGCCTTTCTCAGCGGCCAAACTGGCATCAAGACAAGACTGTCAGTAAAACCATAATGAGTCATCTTCCCGGTAATACTCTAAATGTATATAAATAAATGATCTGGTGGATTTCAAAACAAACAACTTAATGACATTAATATTAATGCAAGTCCTGGCTTTGTATTTCAGAACAGACTCTCCTTGCACTACTTTAACTATTTTATCTGTTTTATCTTGTCACACTGTTTAGGAGCCTGTGACCCAATATTTTCATTGATACATCTACACTGTAGCTATGTACAAATGGCAATACAAATCCTTGAATCTAGAAGTTTCCATGCAAGTGTTAAGGATACCGTCTGACTCCCGGTGGCCCCACACCACCACCTGTGGCCTGCTGGCACCCTCCTCCAATCGTGTTCCAGAGTTTTTATCATCAAGGCTAATTTCTGCCTGTAATCTGATTAGGGCTCTGAGCTGCTTTAGCAACCCGCTGCGCTGTCTCTCTCTCTCAGCTCCCTTGCACACACACACACACACACGCACAGACACACATACACACGCACACACACACTGACATGCACACTGACACACACAATCTGCATGACAGCCAGTCTGTGCAGGCTGTAGGTTTGCCGTGTATCCGGGAAGTTTACTCTGTCTGTCGGTGTGTGCTCTTCGGTGTGTGTGTGTGTGTGTGTGGTCGTGTCACTATCTCCATCCCTGCTTGCCGGTAGCAGCCTTCGCCTCCACCGCTGTCAAACGCCGTCACCTCCGCTGTGATCGGAGGGGAAGTCTAGCAGCGGAGCATCTTTCTTTTTCTCCCTAAACATGTTTCGAAACCCTTGGATCTCTAGTTACCATGTGAACCATGAGCAGCCATGTGGCCAAGGTAAGGCCTTTGATAGGGGAAGGTCTGACTATAGGTTGACCTGCTTGACCCTCTCGAATACCCTTATTACACCTGTAGACTGCTTGGGGGACTTTGCTAATGCAATTTAGCTCCTTACTGAGGTAAAGGACAGTTTGGTGGCTGTCACTGGGATTCGGGCTTAGAGGCTGTGAAGTGTTGACTCCTCGTTTCGCTTCTTTTTGCTTGGTTGGATCAGAGGAAACGAGGATTCATGGCGTTTCTAAGAGCTACTCATCCCTGCCTAATGCATTTCACGAATTTGGAATAAAATACATGCTTGAATCTACTACGATTGGTGTGAATGTTAGCATCAGGCTGCTACGAATGAATGAAGTGTGTGGTTTAGCAATGAAAGGTCAAATGTAGTTGATGCTGCATTTCCATTATACAGTATGTGCTATATGTTGTGCTTTTTCCCGTTTTCACCCCTTCGATGTCCCACCTTGTCAATGCTCTCCATCATTTGCTTGCCGAGATGGAGGAAGGGTGTTCATGTTCTACCAGCAACCTTTCGAAACAGATTGTGTGCAAGCGAAGGCCCGGTTCACTTAGGAAGTCTATTTCGCACCTCTGAATATATATAGAAAATCCCTCTCCTCACCACCCTCATTTTTGGACCGTCAGCAGCACTAAGCTTCTCCCTGGCGCTGTCAACCTTGAATTTTGTGCTGCTTGTTTTGTTGACAACCTGCAGGCGTTTCTAAGGAAAGCTGCACCGGCGAGGGGCTTTCCAGGCAGAAGAACAGACAGATAGGTGTAAACAAGGTTCCCACAGGCAATGAATCATTGTGGTGTGAGCTAAAATAATGTTTGAGCACATCCAACCCAGATTTCTGACCCCGCTCGTGTCTAATTCTGACTTGTGTCATCCTTTACATCCAGACATGGCACTTTTGAGTCCTTGAACTTCACTGGTAGCTACACAAAACACTTGGAAGCTCTTAAACTTGATGCCCAAGCAAGCATTACGACTTCTAGCACCATACTTACATACCTTGTGTCCTGCCAAACATCCCGTGCTGTATAGACACACAGCCTTTTTGGGCCAAAATAGTCCGGAGGTGTTCAGGAGGCGTCTGGAGCAGAAACATGATCCTTCTCCTATACTGGGATACAACTTTACAACAGGCTGCTGTTGCTGTGAGAGCAAACGGGTCAACTGTCAGCTGGGAACTGGATGTGAACTTTCTGAGGAACCTTTTTAGACGAGGGAGGCTGAAAATGTCCTGTCAGATCAGCACGTTGTTGGTGTTTAATCTTGAAGAAGTCTGACTTCTTTACATGTAAAGCATTTATCTTTAAAGGCATTCTGAGCAGGATCTAGGGTTAGGGTTTGTAAACACAACATTCACATTTGGCCCCTCTTTCCATGGTCAAGATGGGGAAGTCCAACCCCAGATTCACTCTCATTGAGGGGCTTCGTCTGCTTGGCGTGTTGCCCTGCTTTTGTTACATTGTGTAGCATTTTTGTAGCTTCTCTTGGATGAGTGCTTACATCTGGCACCTGGTCTCTGATTTGTTAAAAGGGGTTAAAAAGTTTAATTCATCTTATTAAAGCACAAATAGCCACTGAATACTGTAGCGGTTGTGCATTATCAATATTCCTTATGTATATTCACGAGCATATTGCTATTAAAACTTGACTATGATTGACGTGTTGATTACTAGATTTTTAGGGACTATACTTTTGAAGGGTTGTAAAATATTTTACTCAAGAATGTTCCGTATGTGACGACGCTCATAAAGTGAAAATTTGTAAACGGGCTGATGTTTGTTTTAGTTTGACAAACACACACAGTATTGTTTGGTCAGACCACTAGTAGGTGTCTAACCAGTTATGCAGATTAAAGAAACGTTGCATTAGACTCGACAAATGCAACCAGCTGCGTCAGTGTTTTTAGATGCCAAGAATACAAAGAAATAATGGCGCCAATTTATGTAATACGTTTAAAGGTTTGTCTGTAGCCAAAACAATGCACTGTTTATAATAGTATTAGATGACATCCACCATCTTGAACGAGATGCCATTGTAATATTTGTGGCAAAAATTGACCCCTGTTGGATTTTTTCTGGATCATTTTGATGTTTACAACCATCTGTATCATCAGCTGTAATATGATCCATGATGTCATTAATGTATTTAATATCTATGAAGAATATAAGATACGCTTTGTTTATATGTATCTACCGTATTTCTAAATGTACCGCTTTTTTGACTAGGTTAACATGTTTCAATAGTCCCATTGTCAGCACAGATAAATTGAACATGAGTGTTGACTGAGTCTTATTTGTCTTTTTAGAATTAGGATCCACAGCTCGTCCCAAGCTTTGCAGCTCAGCCTCTTTGCCAACAGAGGCCTTAAGGTGAGTCTTCTGTTTGCAATCACCGCACAGACACTGGTCAATTACTCGAGGAAGTATCGTCTAAGAGCATTTAATACATTCATTTAGCTTTTGCTTTGTCATCAAGTGAGGGATATGTAAGGATATAGATTTAGTGCTGCAGCTAATCACGGGCAGTAAGCATTAAAAGCTGCATATGCCAGTAACAGCTTATCTTAAGGCACTTTTATGTTCACATGCCATTAAAGCCATAATACCTCCTTCCGGAGCACTTTGCCCCGAGCCCCCTTTTGCATTGAGTTCCTCTGGTTCTTAAGCTGTCTGGCAGAAAGTTACACAATAACTGTTTTACATTTAATCAAAAACTCTTAGCAATTTAACTGATCTGTCCTTTATAAATACTGGAAAAAATAATACTGGATATAATGAGTACACATATTTAAGACGCCAATCTCTCCAAATGAGTCTAGAAATATCAATTACATTTTCACGGCTCTGTTTAAACAACAGATTGAATCGTTTGTGAGGGTTTGTAAAGAAAGGAAAGGCAAGTTACCTTATCCTGGCTTATGTGTCCTCTTGATAATGACATGTGAAGACATTAGGGGAAGACCTCAATTGTCAATTTCCACTTGGAGGATTGAATGACCCAGTTCTTAAGCTGGATCCTGTTGGAAGAAACTCCAGCTGAGATTTACCTTTACCTGCCATCACCTTTTTAAGACAAGGCGTTTGAGGCAGAGTTGCTTGGACAGCTGCCATAGGAAACTAGGCACAAATGTACTGATGCGGTTTAATCAGAACAATATGTAGAGATCTGTAGTTTAGCTCCATTCAGCATCACTTTACACCTCTTTCAACCAATAGTAAACTAGAATATAGCAGCTACCCACCCTCCAATAATGAACGTTGTTTTTTTATTAAATCTAGATTTTCTTGATGGCATGTTGTGACTCTTTCCTCTCATTCAGTTTTCAGAGTGACTTCTCCTTGGAGGAAAAGACCGCCCTGGTCAAGAGTGTTTCAGATACAGATGCCAAAGTTCTGTTTGTCCTCCCCAAGGGTGTGCATTGGCTCCAAACACAAAAAATCACTGAGAATGAATCTAATCATTTCATTGTTTTCATTGTTTTACGACACTAAATATATATTTTCTCTTCTAATATTCAGTTTCAGAGTTGAAGAAATACTTTGAGGGACCTGTCCCAGAAGATTTGGGAATGAACAGGTAATTTCAGGGCTCACTTCTCTGTGTTTTCACATAAACACGTCTAAATAATTTGATTAAAAACAAACCCAGTCCAACAACTTTTGACCTTTACTCTCTGCCTCGCATCTGGTCACAGGAAGGAGAGGATAGCCCGGCGTCTGGAGGGGATGGAGAGCGATGCTCCGCCTGCGCTGGTGCCCGGTGGTTTGGTAGCCAACAGGATGCTGGAGGAGGACTCCCCGCGGTACACCCGCGCCTCAGACCCCTGTGAGCCTTGTGTGACGGGTAAGCATGGCACGATGCACTGCAACAATATATGATGCTGCCTTACTTGGGTTGACAACATTGACATTTTCTTGTGTTTGTCAAACGGCCCTTAAGTCATGTTTGTCATTCAGTATTTGTAAACCATAGAATTTATTTTATTTTTTCGTCTGCCAGTTTACTCTCTCTAGGTGGGTTTCCATCCTCCAGATTTACGGCACATTTTAAATTTGTGAAGTATAAAACCTGACCAGAAATGCAAAAATATTTAAAGAAAAGAACAATTCAGAAAAACCTCACACATATATATTTTTTTTTACAAAGTTCGACTTGCTCCTTTTTTAAAGATATTCATCAATATTAAAAATAAATTAATCATCTTGGTGCACAATCTGCAATCAGATGTTTTTGCTTCTGGAGAAACACGTTTTAAAATCACCCTGGCTACTTTAATGTCAACATAATGTAACTGTGTCAGTGAAAATAAAACACACAGAAGCTGTTGCATGTTGTTGCATTTTGAAGGAATTGAATTCACTAATTGACTTGTAAATCTGTGATGTGTTTTGTAAAAATAATGTCATATTTATGTCACGTTGGATGAAGGTTGCAAGTGTTAACATCATTATACAGGACAGTAACATCGCAGATTGGTTTGTGTGTGACTTAAAATATACCATATGAAGTCAAAATAACGATACGTATAATTTGATAACAGCAACTGCCTTGATTTGTTAACTGTGGCTAATAGGAGGCATCCAAATTGGTTTTCTTTGTTGCACTTGTGCATTTTTGATCAATTAGCTATTTGAGCTTTTAGAAAAATATGTCGTCCAACCATAATTGTGACTTGGTGGTTAAACTCTATCCAGAAGACACAAAATGAACTACAGTAACTCCTGCGGGGCATGAATGTGGCAAATGATTGGTTGTCAATCAATGTTGTTAATAAGTAATGGAGTATTTCCACTATTTACCACAGTGAGACGCTACAGTCGAGAGGAGCTGGAGGCCCCCCAGAAGCAGCTTTCATCTCAGGACAGATCCCCTCAGATCAAAGGCGGTGTTGGCAGCAGCCGCCCAGACCCCATGTTGGTGTACGTTGACCCAGTGTCGCTATCCACCTCTTCTACACCCACATCTGGTCCCGCTGACCCCTCCAGTCTCAGCTCCAAGGCTGAACGCATCGCCCGCTACAAAGCTGAGCGCCGCCGGCAGCTTTCAGAGCGGTATGGCATTCTCCTGGATCAGGAGGCGGACGTCGACTTCACACCTCGCCACCGATCCCGCCGTGATACGGACACCCCCGACCGACAAACAGCTGCAAGGCGAGAAAGAGACAGACAGGAAGCTGAGGAACAAGGACGAGATCCCAGGGTGCCATACCGCTCCGGAGTGGGCAGGGTTTACATGAGGAATCAGCCGGACCCCGCCCCTGTTTCCACCCCCAGCCCCGCCCACTCAAACCAAGCCCATCCCAAGACACAGGAAAGGCAGCGGAGGTTTTCTGATCGGGAAAGGGCGATGAACATGGAGAACTACCGACGTGGTGGGGCTCAAGAGCGCTCAATCGCTCCTTTAACGAGAACCCAGGAGCAGCCTCATCACCAGCACCAGCAGGACCACGCCCACCAGGAGCCAAGCCCCGCCTCCAGCCGGGATTACAGCATCGCGGCGGTGCCCAGCTCCCCTCGCACCGCCCGCCGGGCCTCGCTGCCCTCCAACCGCTACGGCATCTCACCTGGGGATTTATTCATAGAGCAGCAGGCCCAGAGCATCCTCAACAGGCAGGGGTGAGTTCATAAAAAAACGGTCATAACATTCAGAAAATACAACACTGACGACTGAACAGATTCTGAGACATGCGTCTGATACAGAGACTAACTCTTACTCTAAACATGAAAAGTCATTCAAAGGTCTTTTTAAATGGCCTTGATCATTATCACAAGCCATTAAATGACTCTCTGGGTTATTCTATCTGCTTCCCGTCGAGTGATCGGACCATTTAAAAGTATAACGTTGTGTCTGCAGTGTATCTTTAGACTACATTAGGGGGTTAAACAACTCGAACCCCTGTTTTCATGACAATATTTACACTGATCAACTGGCTGCTAATAAGTCCTACACTGAGATATTCATGAATCGGTGCAGTTTGGGCTGTCTTCTGGCTGCTAAGCTAACCAGCCTGCCGCTTCAACACTGCACCAGTGTTAGGATCTTTTGTAGTCCGGCTCTGTCACGCTCGCCCTGCTCCAGTTTCACATGGAAAGGTGCTCTGGGGAGTTCCTCAGGGAAAAGTTGCAGGGTAGATGTCAGGGTCGGTTTTTGGAGTGGGTATGATTTCCTTCCTTGACCCCGAGAGGTTATCCTGATTTAACAGCAGCTTGGTTCATTAGCAAAGCGCTTATGTCACTTGCTATAAGAAACTTATATGCTACCACAAAAGGGATGAGAACTAGGGCTTGGCAGCAAACATTGCTATTATATTTCCATATTATATGAAACTGGGGATCTACTCAGATATTGGATATTTTAATCTGGCATAATTTCTTTCCCTGGTTTAAAAGGGGGCATTACATCGAAGTAATGTATCTTTATTAACATAGCAGACTGCTGTAGATGTTCTTTTATTGTCGTTGACCTACATCATTTATCAAAAATCTCATATTGCAAATATTTATAAAAGCAATGGTCAACCCTTCAATATTGTCCCTTGTAAGGATTTCTTAGCCCTGAGAGCAGGAATATTACATTGCATTTAGCTGACGCTTTTATCCAAAGTGACTTACAATAAGTACATTCGACCAGGAAGATACAACCTTGAAGAAAACAGAATCATAAGTACATCAGGTTTCATAGAGCCAAACATTTCAAGTGCTACTCAACTGGCTTTTAGATAAGCCAGTCCTTTATTAGTATATAAGTGCTTTGTTAGTAATTCTATCACTGGAAGTGGAGTCTAAAGAGATGAGTTTTCAGTCTGCGCCGGAAGATGTGTAAGCTTTCTGCTGTCCTGATGTCAATGGGGAGCTCATTCCACCATTTTGGAGCCAGGATAGCAAACCCACGTGTTTTTGCTGATGGGAACTTGGGTCCCCCTCGCAGTGAGGGTGCAGCGAGCTGTTTGGCTGATGCAGAGCGGAGTGCACGTGCTGGGGTGTACGGTTTAACCATGTCCTGGATGTAGGAAGGGCCAGATCCATTCGCAGCATGGTACGCAAGTACCAGTGTCTTGAAGTGGATTCTAGCAGTTACTGGAAGCCAGTGAAGGGAGCGGAGGAGCGGCGTGGTGTGGGAGAATTTAGGAAGGTTGAAGACCAGACGAGCCGCTGCATTCTGGATGAGCTGCAGAGGTCGGATGGCACATGCAGGTAGACCAGCCAGGAGGAAGTTGCAGTAGTCTAGGCGTGAGATGACGAGAGCCTGGACCAGAACCTTCGTCGCTTTCTGGGTCAGCTGGGGACATATCCTCCTGATGTTGTAAAGCGTGTATCTGCAGCAGCGGGTTGTAGTAGCGATGTTTGCAGTGAAGGACATAATAGCTGAAAAGAGTCCAAGGAAACTTTCTCAAAAGTTAACAGCATTTAATTAAACAAATGATACACAAAATGAGAATGTGCAAGATGGCACGTCTCCCCCCTCCCAGCTGTTGCCGGCCGGGTCAGCTGAGTTGAAAGAGAGAGATTTCTCCCAATCTCCACGTGTTCTCAACTCTTGTTTCCTCCTATTGGGCGGCGTCGACAGGGGCGTATCCAATGCATATCCTGTCTTTTCCTGTTGTTAATTTACAATATTCTAATGTCTGTGTGGTTATTTAAACATTCCCTAATTACAGTATTGCAGCGTCAATAAGTGAGGGTTAAAGACAGTGTGTTTACTGTACAACACCACATGTCATTTCACCTTCAATTCACTGTTTCAAAATGTAGTCTTTAGCCACATGCTAATGCTAACCTTAAATTGAACATAACAATATTTACTCGCCAAACAAGAAGTCGTTTTGTGAACTTCCGGTTTTTCAGAATAAAACCGTTTTAAATCAAAACAGTGTATTTAATTTCCGGTTTTCAGAATAAAACCGCTTTCAATTAAAACAGTGTTTTTAATTTAAATTACGCCATATAAACATTGATTTGATTTCTTACACCCTACATCAACTCTGCAGGACATTGGTCAGAAACATCACGTTATTTTACTGTCGCTAAGATCTAATGAGAATTGTATTATTTGTCAATCAAAGCAAGTTATAAAGAATTGTACTTCATGGCATTGAAACCTAAACAAGCATAATACCGTGAACGGAAAACTAGGAATAATAGCATTCAGATTCATGAAGGTGAAAAATGTATTCTATACCAATTGAAATAGTCAAACTTTATTGACACACTTTTTATCAAAATGTGCACAGTACACAACCATTTTACCAACCAACTAAACAATAATCTGATTGCTCAATTATGCAAATATCTGCAAATATTCCTGATTGACACTTCAGCTGTACAGTGCAGCTGACATTTCTCTGACCTACAGTATGAAAGAATGATCATAAGTTCCCCTCTGGGTTTGACACTGTCACCACATCATGTTGTAGCCTGGCCGCCCTGTCAAAGAGCGACTGGTCTCTCAACACAGACTCAGAGAGCGACACTCAGGCAGACTTCAGCTGGCCTTCAAGGTACTGTGCTCAGGATCAGTGGAAAGACCTCACAAAGCCACTGTAGTCCACCAGGTTCATGTGCTTAAGCTGGCTGTAGTCACTTATTCTATAATTATACTGTTACCTCTTTTACACAATATTCATAGGTCTTCAAAAACAATAACATGTCTTCAAAACACGGTTTAAACATATTCTGAAATCTAGGAAAATGTCAAAAATACTTCTAGAAAAGGTAACAGGATAACATGCCAGCATTTTAAAAACATGTTCTGGGTGGACATACAGCTAACTCATCCCGTTAGATAAACCTTCTAACTGTGCAATATTATATTTAATCAGTAATATTTCCCTCTATTAACTTGTGTAATTATCCTCCATTTAACAAGTGTTTTAAGTCTGTGGATTTTAGTGGGTTTGAAAAACGGACTTGCAAATCTTACAAATTAACATTTATTCCTTAAAAGATTCACTCAATACATACATTTTCATCTGTTTTTCTAGATCACTCACTTTTTTGCCATCATAAATCTTATTTAAGTTATAATCTTGTGCATGTTCTATGTCACGTGAATTAATTACATTTCATTTGTGTCAGAACTGTGGGTTCATCTCTTGCTACATCCCAACTAAGAATCAACCTAGAAATCCTCTGGTTAAATTCTTGTTTTACTAAATATTAAGCCTTATAAACAGTTCTTTTTGTTCTCTTAAAACATGGAAACAGTCTCTGTCTACTAAATAAATAGTCTCTAAAAATACCTTGCAGGAATCTGGGGTGATCCACTTACACCTCTTCTGTCACATTATGTTGGATAATATTCTTTAAACATACCCAGAACCTTTTAAAAACAACCATTTGTCCACCAGCACAATACCATCGCTCTTGTTAAATGAGTTGTGACTGTGTGGCCTGATTTTCATGAGCAGTTGAGTGTTAGTGAAACAGATTTGATGAGGTGACAACATTAGTCAGCTTGATGCCCTGACCCAGTCAGTCGTAGACCCACTGACTCAGCACTTGTCAGCTGAGGCGGCGCTCAAATCCCCCCTCCTCACAATCTGACCTATTAACCCCTATGAAATTACTCCTGAATCTCCTATCCCTGTCAGTTACCTTGTCAATGATGTTGCATAAGATAAGACGTGAATGTTGCCTTGACAGCTTGCATGTAGACTTTTGAATCACCTAGTATCATTTAGCGCTGAAAGGATTCTAGAGAAAAACTGATTACCAGAAAACTCAAATTTTATTTTCCTAGATTGTAGAAGTCCTTGGTTCTACATGTATTTCTGGACTGGACGGTGGCCCAGTTACGTGACATATCTCGTTTTCTGATAGCCTTAGGAACGATGAAGTTCCATGGACAGCCTTTGAGCTGTAAGGACTGGTGAAATTCAAAGAGGCAAGGCTAGCAAACCACACCAACCTTGAAAGAGAGTGTTAGTAAATATTCATTGATTTTATTGCTGAACACCACAGACATCTTAATGTTTGCCAAAGTCACTTGAAAAGGAAAACATCTGATGTGTCTCAAAAGAAGATATTGCTGCCATCAGCACCTTTGTAGCCTTATCAGCCGCTTATGCTAGCTAGCATTGGTGTGAACTCATGTATACCAGCACAGTGTAAGTCCTTCGTGCCATGTCAGATAAAGGAGAGGCCCATCAATTATGTCTGGCTTAGTGCTCTTCAATGAGATTAGAGCAACCTTTGGCTACCCGGGGTCAGAAGGTTGTAGATGAAAATAGTTTGGCTTACTTTTTCTGCAAGGAGACGTCAGAGAGTTGTTCGAAGCAAAACTCAAGTTTAAACCCAGGGCATGCTGCTACTTGACCTTGTTTCAATACTACTCTATGATTTGGAAGCTCAAGTTTGTCCCATGATAGTCTAATGTAATGAACGTGTATGCAATATGTTTCACAATTTGTTAGGGTTAGGGTTAGATTGTAAGACAAATGATACTACTACTTTGGCTAATTTAATTTATTAACCATCCTTTGTATCCAATTAAAAAAAAAAAAAAGCTTGGTATGTGCTATTTAGTCCCCTTTTGTTTGAGTTCAGAAGTGTGTCTTTAATTGAACTGGAATCTCAGTGTACCCTATCCATTCCTTCCCTAAAGAATCCGGGTAAGGGAACGCTTGTCCAGGGATGAAACAGTCCAGAAGCCCCCTGACTGGAGTCCAGACAGACACCAGGGTAACAGACACCATACTCAGGGGAACACTGCTCAGTATACGCCACAACGATCAGAACTCCCCCTGCAAAGGACTGCTCCCCATCCTCAGCCCAGCCCAGGCCAAACAGCCCATCCTGAGTACCAACACTCTGGTCCTGCTGTTGACTCTCAGCCTTATTTGGCCATCCCTGCCCCAGTGGCCACTGCCAAACTTCCTGGACCCCCCGAGGTACTACCACGAAGAAGAGTGAGTGCCGACCAAATCCATGCCGCCCATAGGGGGGCAAGAATGGAGGCCAGGCAGGCGCTGAAGGAAGAGGCCCACACAGAGGGTCTGTTGAAGAGCAGGAAAGCCGTTTTGCCATCTGAGATTCGCCGAAGGGAAAAGAGTGTGGATGATACTCAAAGTGGCCCGCATGAAGAGATGGACTGGCAAACATACAGCCCAGAACAGAGGAGGATGAGTCGAGGCGAGGAAGACTGGGATCATGAGACACCAAGGGAGAGGGGGAGGGAGAGAAATGTCGAGAGGATCAGAGAGAGAGGGAGTGATGATGGCCAACAGGAGAGATTGTTTCGATCCCAGCCTCCCCACATTTCTGCAAGCCAGCAGCCCAGGCAGCATCAGTCCACAGAGCCTGTGTACCATCAAGAGCCCCAAATTCATCAGCAAGAGCCCCCAACACAACCACTGTATGAACCTAGAAAGAGACAACCTGTGGCTCAAGTTCAACAGCAAGAGCCCCAACTTCAGCAGCAAGAACCCCCAACACAACCACTGTATGAACCTAGAAAGAGACAACCTGTGGCTCAAGTTCAACAGCAAGAGCCCCAACTTCAGCAGCAAGAACCCCCAACACAACCACTGTATGAACCTAGAAAGAGACAACCTGTGGCTCAAGTTCAACAGCAAGAGCCCCAACTTCAGCAGCAAGAACCCCCAGCACAACCACTGTATGAAACCAGAAAGAGACAACCTGATCCTGAAATGCAGCATCAGTACAACCACTTAAGACAGCCACAAGATCCTCAAATGCAGCTTCAGGACGATCGTTTGAGACAGCAACAAGATCCTCAAGTTCAGCATCAGTATGAACGTTTGAGACAACCACAAGATCCTGAAATGCAGCATCGGGACGATCGTTTAAGACAACCACAAGATCCTCAAATGCAGCATCGGGATGACCACCCGAGGCGGTCACAAGATCTTCAAAGACAACAGCTGCTTCAAAGAATACCGGATTCTGAGCTTCAGAGAAAAGATCCTCCAAATCAGCAGCAAGACTCCCGCAGAAATCAACAAGAGCCCAAACTCGACAAGGACGTTGAGCCCCAGAGGCAGCAGCAGCAGCAGCTAGACCTTTCAGGGAACCAGAGGTTTGACTCAGCCATCTACGTCCAGCAGGGCTCCTCGTTGCCTCAGGCCAAACACAGAAGCATTGAGATGAGCGGAGTGCCCAAATCAAAGACACGAACCCGCTCCATGTCAGATATAGGTATAAGTCAGCATTCTAACACGTACCGCATGGAGAGGGCAGCGGCCAGTCGAGAAGCTTTGAGGGCCGTCCCTCCACCGGTGATGGCTAACGGGGAGATGGGCAGCCTGGACACCAGGGTGTCGGTAGCACAGCTGCGACACTCCTACCTGGAGAACGCCAACCGGAAACCTGAGTTGTAGGTTCAATGGCATGGGCTCTGTGTTGCACCGCTAAATAACTGTCTAACGTATGCAGATTAATAATCCCAATGACTCAAGAAAAATACTCAATACAATGTCATTCTGTGGCATGAAATGTGTCAAGGTGTATTACGATGATATCTACAATTTTCACGTTCCTTATCGCGTCAGCAGTTTGTTTTTGGAGCTAACTTACTCATGCAAGTTACCCTTTGGAAGTTGTCTGCAGCTGCATGTTAACGTTGGTGGATGGCTCTTCACATTTAGGTTGTGCTCAGCGTGTGCACCACTATCAATGTATGACACCCTGCTCTTCTAACCTAATTGAGGTCCCTGGTAAACTGCTCGTCTACTAAAACAACATCAAAACCAACAATAGTTTTCTTACTTGTACTTCTCCTTTTTGTTGTCCTCGTCAATCTTTCTAAATCACAAAAAAAGTGAGACTACTAAAGTCGATCTGTCAGCAGTGGAGGTAGAGCCGGTTATCAGCGCTGATCGGGAAAGGGGTGTTCGGAAACCTCGTCGCTACATCACTCCAGGAGACAGTCGCATGTCGGAGAGGTTTAGGACGCAGCCCATTACCTCTGCAGAGCGGCTGGAGTCAGATAGGTACAGGAGGGGCTCTCTGTACTGACCCTCAGGAGCTCTGAGAGTCATTTTCTTTGCATGATTCACTTGTTTAATACTGTGAATTGTATGGCATTGTTCTAGGTTGGCATTATATCATGATAATCAGTTCCTTAAATAGAATACAATGTAGACTAAATGCTGATGCTTGATACAAATTCATGTTTTTCTGCAGGTCCCGTCTCAGCCCTTCACAGCTACAAGATGCAGAAGGTAAATTCAGTTTACTGCATTAACGGAATGCACAATATATTTTCCCGGAGATTTGAATACAGCTGATTCAATGTAACATCTCCTTTTCATTAGCTGGAGAAACTCTGGATGACAGAGCCAAGATGAGTGTGGCTGCCAAGAGATCCCTCTTCAGGGTATGCTTTCGACGTTATGTACATTTCAATCATAAGGACAGACAATCAAAACACTCGAATGAGCCGTGTTTTTAAAATTACAATCTGAAAAGGAAAACCTGGAGCTTTGATCAGATACACAGCGGACAATTAAGTTTGTGTAATATAAGTTGCTATAATACGTTTCTAAAATTAACACTGTTATGGACTAAACTTTACTAAGCGAATGACTGAAGTGTTCCTGTCATGTTTTATTCCCCAGGAGCTGGAAAGGACATCAGATGTTCCCAAACCGCGCTCCAGAAACGCTGCCGTAGAGCGCCGCCTGAGGAGGGTTCAGGATCGGTCGCAAACACAACCCGTCACCAACAAGGAGGTGGTCAATGCTTCAAGGTATGTCTTGGATTGTTCTTGCATCGCTGTATTTTGTTTTGCTTCAGTTCGCTCTGTTTTTTGCTTTTCTTGCCCTCCTGTTTATTTGATCCTTTTACCTCTTTTAATGCGTTCATATCTTATCTTTTCAGTGACAGTATTTTCCTTTGCCTTGCACTATCTGTATTTACCAGCCTTTCACCGACACCTCCCTTTTCTCCACTTTAAAGTGATCCTGCCACATCGTCACAAACTCTGAGCCCCCACTCTAACGCCGCTCGCGTCCCCAGCCCCACTGCAGTCAGCACCAATGTGACCAGCATCAGGTACATGTGATTTGCATCTGTGTAGCTCACTTAAGAAAACACACACATCTAAGTTTGTTGGAGAACATGTTTGGTTGTGTCATACCAAACCTAAAATTGGGTTTAGAAATGACCATGGACAGCATGCAATATGCAATAGAATTTGAATGAATTAGTTAAATTCCTTAAAAAAGGTAGAAACATTCTTAAAAATAAGTCAAAATTCCAAGTGCGCGAACAAACCTCCGCCCTCATGTGACGCACCTGACGCTCCTAACAAGAGGTCAAAGGTCACCTGTTGTACAGCAGACACAGCGAGAGACAGGCGGTCAGATTCACCGCAGAACAAAACCTCCGCCCACTCACAGAAGATTTTGATCTTTTTTCACAACATTTGAACTTTCTTCAGAAAAATTATAATTTGTCTTTTTTTTCTCAAAATCTCATAATTTTGACTTTTATCTGAAAATCTCAGAATTCTGGTCTTTACCCGAGAATCCCAAATGTAGAATTGTTTTCAGAAAAAATAATACTTTATTTCAGCAAATAATTGTAATTTAAAAAAAAAAAAATTCTGAAAATAATAGAATTTATTTTCTCAAAATCTCATAAATGTTACTTTTATCTGAAAACTAAAAATGTGAACTTTTTTCTCAAAATTTGAAAGGTTCCCCGTTTTTCTTGTCTTGCCTTTTTTCAGGCAACATAAAAGCTTGGTTATAATTTGAGCCACTGGGACTTTCCCTTCAGGACCACCTTGGTTAACAGTGCTTATCTCTCTGTATCCCGAAGGTGTCTGTTTGTGGGCCACGGTAGATCAAAAGTAGATATTCAACATACTTTTTATATAATTTATCTTTACATTACATTTGGTTTAGCTAATGCTTCTATCCACAGCGACATACAATAAGTATATAAGTCTCCTTATCCTTTTCATGAGATTTCCTCACAGGCAACTCTGAGTGATAAAACCATAAAGAGATAAAGGGCTGAGCAAAGTTCGGAAAGACGACCTCAGAAACACAACAGGAGGTTACATGATACTGAAGGCAGGGTATATCAAAACCCACACAAACTGCACCACGATATATTTATGAATCTCCTCCACTGACAGGTCATTTTTACTTCCTATTAAAAAAGGTAGAAAAATCCGTAAAAAATAAGTCCAACTTCCAAGTGCGCGAACAAACCTCCGCCCTCATGTGACGCACCTGATGCTCCTAACAAGAGGACAAAGGTCGCCTGATTCACCGCAGAACAAAACCTCTGTCCACTCACAGAAGGTAACGGTAAGGAGGGGATACTTCAACAAGCTGCAACAGAACAGAGACTCAACGTTGTGAAGAGGATATATTATCATCGAGTTGAACTGATTTCCTGTTGAAGGCAAACAGACGCCTACCGAGTTTTCAGCTTCAACGGGAGAATAATGGCGTCCAAATTAGAGGAAGATCTCAGCTGTCCGGTCTGCCATGAAATCTTTAGAGATCCTGTCATCCTGTCCTGCTGCCACAGCTTCTGCAGAGACTGTCTGCAGACCTGGTGGACGGGGAAAGAAGGAAAGGAGTGTCCAGTTTGTAAGAGACGATTTTCCAAGGACTTACTTCCTGCTAACTTTACGTTAAAGAACCTGTGTGAGAGTTTCTTACAGGAGAGAGATCAGAGATCCCCAGAGGCTCTCTGCACTCTGCACTCTGAGAAACTCCGACTTTTCTGTCTGGACCATCAGCAGCCGGTGTGTCTCGTCTGCAGAGATTCAGATAAACACACCGACCACACGATCAGACCCATCGATGAAGCTGCACAGGGTCTCAGAGAGGAGCTCCGGAAGTCTCTGCAGCCCTTACAGGAGAAACTGAAGCTCTTTGAACGCGTCAAAGTGAAGTTTGATCAAACAGCAGGACACATGAAGGTCCAGGCTCAACACACAGAGACGCAGATCAAGGAGCAGTTCAAGAAGCTTCACCAGTTTCTAGAAGAGGAAGAGGAGGCCAGGATGGCTGCACTGAGGGAGGAAGAGCAGCAGAAGAGGAGGATGATGGAGGAGAAGATGAAGGCTGTGAGCAGAGAGATAGCAGCTCTTTCACAAACAGTCAGAGCCACAGAGAAGGAGCTGAAAGCTGAAGATGTCTCCTTCCTGCACAACTACAAGGCTGCAGTGGAGAGGCTGCAGCGCCCCCTGCTGGAGGCTCCACAGCTGCCCTCAGGAGCTCTGATAGACCAAGCCAAACACCTGGGCAACCTCAGCTTCAACATCTGGAGCAAGATGAAGGACATGGTGTCCTACTCTCCCTCATACCTGGACCAAACACTGCTCATCCATACATTGCATCCTGGTCTGAAGATCTGACCAGAGTTGATGACGAGGAGAAGAGACAGGGAACTTCCTGTAATAATCCAGAGAGGTTTTGATAGATTCGACTCTGTGTCTTGGGCTCTGAGGGCTTTGACTCAGGGACTCACAGCTGGGACGTCCAGGTTGGAGACAGTACATGGTGGTCACTGGGTGTGTTAGCAGAGTCTGCCTACAGGAAGAGAGACATACAATCTGGATTATGGAGAATATGTATTGACTGGTTAGGTGGCTACACAGCATCCTCTCCATCACATCCAGACACTGATCTCTCACTTCAGACGAGGCCCCCGAGGGTCAGAGTGAATCTGGACTATAATGGAGGAAAGCTGTCGTTCTCTGATCTTGACTCTAACACACACATACACACCTTCTCACACACTTTCTCTGAGAAGATGTTTCCATACTTTCAAACTTTGAGTGAACTGAAGGTTCTACCGCTGAAGGTTTCTGTGACTTTATAATGTTTGAAGAGTTGGTTCCAGATTTCTCCATTTTAGGGGCAACAATGAAAAAATGTCCGTATGTTAACTCTTTTTTTTAAAGTGAAGAGACATAAAAGATTCAGAAAGAGTGTGTTAGAATAATGAATCCAAGCGGACACAGTGCTATTACCTTAGACATTCCATGCATTTAAAGACATATAATGCTCAAAACAAAAAATAAACTATTTGAAAAGGTAGTTACCGACTTCTAACCAACCCTGTTTTACAGTTTTAAATATGCCCTATGCTCATTTTCTGGTTCATGTGTTTTTGTCCCACTTCTGGCTGTTTTCAAATACGGTTTTTATTTTTCTCGTACTGACTGTCCTGCAGCACTTCTTTTCACCCTCTGTCTGAAACCAGAGCCCTACATACAGTATAGACTTCATTAAAAAGGAAGGTCTTTAGCCTACTCTTAAAAGTGGGAACGCTGTCTGCCTCCCTAATAGAAACTTGAAGCTGGTTCCAAAGAATATGAGTTATTCATCTTGACATTCCCTTTACATCTACAGCATATTTCTCCCACAAAAGGAAAGTGTTGAATTGTAACCAACTGAAATGTAGTGTCAGAGCCAGTGCACCTGTTTCCTCATATTTCATTTGTCATTTCTTCCTATTCTGAACAGTGTGGATGTTTTACTCTCCATCTCCCTCTCCTGGCTGCACAGCTGATGTGTTCATGCAGCTCAACTTACTTTGTTATTTCTGCCCCCTTCATGTGCTGCTGCTTCGTCTCACTGTGCACCTTGTAGGGAAAAGAAGTCAGTGTTTACACGATTACTCCTTTACTCACTTTCCATGCCCAGTTTCCAAGCCTTCTCTTCCTGCAGTGTTCATGACACACAGGTCACAAATGTGGGTGAAGCAAGAGGTTACATATCTTAAGGAAAGGTCAGAAGTTGAGCCGGTTAAAGCACTCTGAATGTCTGGGTTCATGTGTCCTGTGATTTGTGTACCAGCGTGGATTTAAATTAGCACACTGCTGAGAGATCGCCATATCCCCTGTAAACACGAGAGTGCATTAAATGATTATCTTGCATATGTGCGCTGATCTACTTATGTCTCCTTGCTGTGCCAGTAATCTGCCACTGTTGTCCCACAGCAAGCTGGTGTTTGCATGCATGTTCATTAGTGCTGTACAGCATGAGGAAACTATGAGATAGAGATGTTGAATATCCATAGTACTTAATTATGCGTTAAAAAAACATACAAATATGTACTCAGTTTTAAACTATATATAATGTGCAACCCTGATGTTTAAATATTTGATATTTAGCTGAGAAATATATTAGTTTTTGAGACCCAAAGACATCATAAGGACTCGGATGGTGTGCATGAAATAAGAGATTGCATTTATGCCATTTATAATTCAAATGTAATCTTCCTTTTGGTCATCCATGTAATATGATATCTGAAAGTCAAAGATAGTTAGATGTGATGTTTTATTCTGGACATACATATCACCACATCATAACTAATCTATTTGTTCAATTTAGAAACGTTATCCTCTGTTGCAATTTAGAAATCACGTATTTAAATCTCAGAAGCATCAAATCTAACATTTCTGCCTTCTGGGGTGGTGATGATAATGCGTTCGTTTTTTCATGGTCGGGTAGGATTTTATTTTTTTGTTTCTTTCCGTTAACTGTCAAGTGGGAACGAAGTATTTTTTTGTAAGTTTTTGTGTTTCTCTTATTTTCCTACGATACTGTTATGATTGGCTGTGAATAAGAACATATGAAGGGCAGACCATCTATTTCTATTTATTTTAGTTTTTTTTAGAAAGGTGCAGNCTGTTTTCTCTCCTCAATGGACATCTTGGCCTCGATGTCCTCTCCCACCTTCTGCACAGACAATTAAAGTGAGAAAAACCATCAAGTTATTAAAGATTTTAAAGCTGCACGTCTTTCATGCAATGCTATAAACTCTGCAAGGCCATTATGTCAGGGATATTTCCTACACACGTGAAAGTGCTGCATTAAAACTTCAAACAAGATCATGGAGCCAAATCAAAAAGCTTCCACTTGATCCGTATGAGTCAGAGAAGTACACCGCCTCTCACGCAGCTTCACATTAACTTCATGTGACTCCACGCTTCTTCCCTCGGGAGCGATTATTCATGAAGTCACAGTGTCAAACCGAGCAGATATAAGGAGATGTTATACACTCGAGCGGGCTATCTGCATGTCCGTTCTAGCTGATATGAAGTACTTTATTCTACCGTAGGAGTGATGGATATACACTGAGATCAAAGAAACCAACAAAGCAGGAGTTTAAAGGTCCCATGTCATGGCCATTTCCACTGATCATAATTCCATTGTTGAGGTCTACTAGAATAGATTTATATTGTGCAATTTTCTCAAATCACTTTGGTTTCTCATACAGCATCTCTGTAAAGTATGTATTCACTGAATTTCACTCTCTGCCTTTAACGGCTCCGTTGTAGCTCCAATAGCTCCAGCCCCCCCCCCTCCCTGTGAGCACACGTTTCGGACGTTGTGAATCGCGCTGAGCTCCGTGGAGGTGTTGTTTCCTTGTTTAGCGATACACAGCGAAACACAGCCAAACTCACCCTGAGCACACACAAAGTCACAGCCGAAGTAAAAACAATAAGTGTGGCTTGATATTGAGTAAGAAAAAGGTTGATAAACGCTGTGAGAATGGGTCTGCAGAGAGAATTTCGCCGCGATCCCAACTGTCTGTTATCAGCCTGCAGCCAGGGAGGAGAGATCAGCAGAGCTGCCTGCACTGAGTGTGTGTGTGAGGAAGTCCGTGGATTGGTCAATTTGGACCAATCAGCGGGGGCTTAACGTAACGGCTCCGCGGACGTAACGTAACGGCTCCACGGATTGGTCCATTTCGTTCCGGGTACGGAAGAATCAAATGGAGAGTGACGTATCTCCAACGAGGCGTTTTGGGGAGGTATTTTCTGTGTTAGAGTTTTACTCGCTACAGGGTGTACTTTGAGGGTTTTGACTCTGCAGACCATTTACATGCAGAAAATCCTTCATAACACACAAGGGGACGGGTAATAACCGGAAAAGCATGACATGGGACCTTTAAGACTCCGGTACATGCAGCGTGCCAGGTGCATGTCCTTACCTGACTATGATGGTCAATATACTGACACTTTTGACCGAGGGATATAGTAGGAGAAAAGGTGGAAGAGAAGACAGGTTCCTGAGGGTGTAGAGGTAGATGGAAAAGTGAAAGAAAGGAAAGCAAAGGAGGAAATGATGAGCATGCAGATGAAGGAGGATAAGGGGGCGATGCAAAGGAGAAGGAGAAGAAGGCAAGAAACTGGAAATGTAAAATGACTCGCTATCCGTCTGTAAAAAGCAATGAATAATGTACAAAAGAAATATTGTTATGGTGTTAATCTTTTATTTTCTCATAGTTAGATATTTTTTCCCCCACTTGTATGTTCTTTATAATTAAATGTGTGTTTTTAAAGCTTTGTTATCTTTCTAGTTTGTAGCTGTTCTATTTATTTCTGTGTTGGAACACTGAGAAACATGTAAATTACTCGTATGTTTGTACACATACTATGCTTATAAAGTGGATTCTGATTAGTTTAAATATGTTTTTGGAACAAACAAACACCATTTTGTTATCTCTGAGAAATAACTAAAGCCTTTCAAACGTAAAATGGATTGCTTGTGAATTAAAACACCATGCTTCCCCAAACCAAAATGCACTTCAAATCATTAAAGGGCATTGAATACAATTTCAATTCTAACTGTTAGGCATAGTAGATGAATCAGCAAACTGCGAAAGCCGTTTCCCCCTCTTGTATTTTGTAAATTGAGACGGGAACAGCTTGTTCACAGAAAGTCACATATTAAATTACTGGTGCGGTGAAAACACAGCTCGAAGCTTAAAGGCACAGTCATGACCTCAAAGTGTTATATTTACAGATAAAATCTATAGCGGTGTTTCATAACATATTTTTACCTCCTCAGATTCTTTAATTTAAATATGCTTTTAACAATGTAATACAATTTAATACAATTTAATACTAACAATAAATGCCCTTAAAAATGAAATAATACTATACATATAATTTTAACATCAGAAATATATGTATTATTTATTATTATTTGTCTTTTAGACATGGATTTTCTGAAGTGTATTCTTTGAAACAGCTTTTTTCTCCTTTTTTAATGTTGAATATATCTTTTAAGCCATGAAAGCAATGCAAAAGCAGCAGGAATGTTCTTAAAAACATTAGTTTTACACTTACGTAATAACTTGTTTCTTTATACAACTAAATGTGTTTGCTTTTTAACTGTTCAAATGTGTAGCCATCATAGAATATATATATATTTTTTGTAAGTAAATAACTGATGTTGCTGTCCACCGACATAAAAGTGAATCCAGGTGGTACAATATCTTGAAAGTAGGATTTATATAATTTTACAGCAGTTTTAAATAGATGTACAGAATGTATCAAAGGGCAAAACTAATGATATTCAGCCTTTGCATTACTGTATATCTACAAAGTTACTTAATGCCCCTTTTTTCATTTCGGACTGCAGGGTAACAGAAGAGCTCCCAAAGACGGACAGATTAAGGAGGAGTGATCACACAAAGTCCACACAAAGCTGTGATTGGACAACACGAGTCCAGCACGCAGATGATTGGTTCACACCGGGTCTTACCCACAGCTGCTCAGACACAGACACAGCGGAGTATTCTTGAACGACCACCCCTTCCTCCTGAGGTCAGGGGGAGAAAAAAGGGGGAGGAGGAGAGGGGGTTTTGTTGATGTAATGATTTTAAGGGTGAGACTGCCTGGAGGAGTACCATGCAGGGTTTAAACGGGCAGTTTCACCCAGCAGAATACTAATGTGCTGTAGATGAACTGCAGGAAAAACAGTCAATCCTGAAGCTCTTATATGTAGTTGCACATAAATACACTTTTAAAACATTAACTTTCTGTCAAATAATCTTTTAAAAACAGCATTTACTTTTATACGCTGCCATTACGAATTGGAATTTGCTCCCAGCTGAGAGTAAAACGTGCAAAGACTTTTATTTTTCTCCAAAAAGTGCAAAAACAATGGATATTTAGCAACCAGTCATCTCAACAGTACTTACTTCAGTTTAAGTTAAAATGAATACTATAGTTACTGATAAATACTCTGGTACCTTGATGTGTATAACTCTTGGTGTGATAAGTAAAGTGTGAATTGTTTGTTGTTACGTGTGTACCTGACAGATGGAAATCAGCTAATAACTAAATCTTCTCTTCTGTTTGTAAGATAATAGAGACATGATGATCAAATAAACTTAGCCTTGAGCCTAATCTTTTCAAAGAAAGGAGAATCTTTCCCCCAGACTGCTAATTCTACAGAAGCAGACAGTCCCATATGCTTCCTGGTTTACAGCCAGGACTGGATGCTGCTCCGATCTGGAACGCTGGGCTCAAACAACAGATGGACCAAAGGAGGAAATGAAAGCAGCACTTAGCTAACGGAGTATTGACAGGAGCTGCCATGGCAACCAAGAGGGATGGACAGTGAAATGTGGCTAAAGCTGTTCAACCAGCACTGATCACTTTAACTTGACCTTTGGTCCAAAGCATTTTGTCTTTTTTACTCGTGTTGGATTGTGTATTTGTACTTGTATATTGTGACTATTGGTTTCTGGTTTTTGTTACCTGCCTATGAACTATGGGTATAGAATTAGCATTTTAGCTAACTATAGCATTTTTATGTTATGCTTTTATACTGATTTTAAGTCGCAATGGGCCTATCAAATAAATAAATAAAGCCAGAGGTTTACCTGTTTTAAGAGAACCTAGAAACGCGCTATATTAATTAATAAATACATTCAGGGTCCCAAAAGGTCAATACAACATTTCCAACTCATTCCTACTGGTTATTATAACATATAAACATCTTTTCTGCAGAGATTTCAGGGCTCTCCACCTCACACCGTTTTACAATGGCCACCATTAGAACAAGCAACATAAGCTTGCAACTCTTCAAATGTTCATTCCAATGAAAGTGATGTGATTTGAGTAATTGATGATCAGACTGACCTTCCTCTCGCTCGTCTGCTCTGACTCCCACAGCTGAGTCTGCTGCTCGGTGGTCGCCACTTTAACCACTTCCTGCTTCTTGTTGATCCTGTTCCTCCAGTCATCTTCACCACTCTTCTTCAGCAGTGCCACTCTGAAACCATCAACATTTGTATTATCTTATCTTATTTGTATTTAGTGTCTCTACTGGGACATGTCTGTCTCCATGCTTTAATGTTCAAAAAGCTCTTTATTTTTCTCATACTGCCTGTGCTGCTGCACCTCTTTTCACCCTCTGTCTGAAACCAGAGCCCAGTCTGCTCTGATTGGTTAGCTGGCCGGCTCTTTTGTGATTGGTCAACCTCTTAGAGATGTCCCGCCCCTTAGCCTATCAACTACAATGTGTTGGAGCGCTAGCCAACAGGGGCGCGAGTGTAACGTAGTGATGTCAGCCGTAGGCTTACATATCCAGCTCAGTAACACAAAACAATTGTGAATTCTTTAGGCAGGTGGCCAACATCTTTAACATTTAAAATTCGACATCAGGGAACATTGTCCATCCACTAACATGTATGAGAACAGGACAAGCTTTTTCTCAGCATTACTATGGGCGTTTATTCTAGATAAAAAAAACAAATAAAGTGAACAATTACTGTAATGCAATTCCTTTATTTGCCTGACAGTAAGGAAAATAATCATTCAAGAGTGAAAGATAGGTCAGAGATTTGAAGGATTGCTATAAAAAACAGACTCCAAAGTGGGCGCTGATAACGTACGGCTGAGGGGTAAAAAGAAAGTGTGTCAACCTCCCCGCTGCCTGAGTGTGGACAGGGCAGGAATGAGGGCATTAGGAGGAACCCCAGAGGATTTCTCCTCCACAGCTGCATGGGCGGAGGAACACATTGTTGCTAAAAATGAATCTCCCTCACCTCTAAAAATGTAAGAATCAAACCTACACACTGCAAGGGCGGGGAGGAAGTGCCTGATTCTGTCAAACGCTGCACATTAAATCATGCTGCAGTTCAGTGTCTGGTCTCTGCTAACATCTCGTAGAGCGCTGAGCTGTGACTGGAATCAGGGTTCATTTGTGCCAGCAGCTTTGCTAAGCGTTAGGTTTTAAGAAGCACCTTAGGGTTAGGGTTAGGGTTAGGGTTAGGGTTAGGGTTAGGGTTAGAGGTTAGGGTTAGGGTTAGAGATTGACCTTGATTTTAAAAAACCCTGTTCTTCTTTGGAAATGTGCAGCTGACTGAGAGTCCTTGTTATCCCTACAGGAAAGTATTAGGTTGTACTCCTGACCACGGATCCCATTTGTGAAGTTTTTACTGAAGTAATTGTCTTGTTTGTTCCTATTATGTCTCTCTATGTCTATATCTTGAACAACAGCTGAACATCTGTTATACCTCTTGTATGTCTCATATGACTTCTAAAATGGACATATACCAACCATTTCTTTGAGACAGATAGACCTTCCACTAAGACTAAATGAGTGCCTTCACACAGATTTAATCCTAAATGCTAAAAGGTATGTCTTAAGGACTGGTTGCCTTCATAAGAGATGAGCTACTGTTGTTCAAATCAGTACATTTTTGACAGGGAGCGAGGAGGAAAATGCAGCACCGAGGCAGACAGAGCCACATTTAGACTGGATAAGGTAAAAATAGCCTACAGCCTACTATTACATCATTTATTATTCAGCTTCTTATCACCAAATCATCCTGTTTTCTCTTAATATCCCTAATCTCAGCACTGCTCTGCAACCCAGTGAATGGAAAGGTGAAAAAACATTTGCAGAAATTCACTGTTCAAATCCAATAAGATAAAATAACACCAAACTAAATTAGCCCTGTTTTGCAAGGCATTTAATTTAGTCTTAATATACATGATTTAATGTTATATTCTGTTCTTGACATGTATATAGACTTTTTGCACAACTTTTTAGTTTGTATTTTTGTATTTTATTACATATGTTGCATTGTTGGAGGAGCTCAGGTCAGAAGAATTTCATTGCCATTTCCACACGGTAGCTTTGTGCATATGACAATAAAACTTTTGAATCTTTGAAACAATGTCAGAAAAGAGTGCTATAATCCCGAAATGCTGTTTTCGACCGATCTGGCAACTCAACTGACCAGCACTGTATTTTTTAACATCCATCATCCACTCACCTCTCCCTGATGGACATCTGTTTGGCGGACATGCTTTCAGAAAGCAGCTCTCCAGACTCTGTGGGGGACAGCAGATCTCCAGAGTAGTCGCTGAGCCTGTCAAAGTCCTCGCTGTGGTCCAGGGGGAGGGACTGGGACTTGACCAGCGCCTGGGGGAAGGACTGGGGTTTGGGGGGCGTCTGAGGGGGCACCTGGGGTTTGGTGGCTGTCTGAGCGTAAGGCTTGGGGAGAGGCTGGACGAATCCTGGAGGTTTGGGCTGCGTTTGTGGGGACTGAGTGATGGCTTTGGGGAGCGTTGGTGGGGGCTGCGACTGGATGGTGACCACAGGTTTGGGGGGTGTTGGAGGAGGCTGCTGCTGAGGGAAGGTTTTAGGAAGAGTTGGAGGTGGCTGGGTTTGCTGCTGGCTGCTTGAGACGTGAGACACTGTCCTGGATGAGACTTTAGCGATCAGTGGCTTCAGGGGAGCGGGATGATCGTGCAAATCTGAAAGAAAAAGCAACATGGGTATAAGCATGAGTGAACTTCTAAGGTAAAACATGATTAATGTGCTAATAATGACACCTACAACATTATTAATATTCTTTTCGCTCATTCTTTACTTTCTTAAATTTGACAATAAGTGATTCAATGGATGTCTCATGAGGAAACCAGGTTTTTTTTTCCACTAAGGTTTTTAATGGCTCTGATGCCTCACAAGTTATTTAAATTCAAACTCTTATTAGCAAGCCATTGGGAACAATTTGGTGGGTTTTAGTATTAAAATTGATAGACTGAAGGCCAATCTCTGACATGCAAGTTATCCCATGCTTATACTCATAAACCAAAGTACTGATGAGAATACCATTCAAAGTAAAGAGCCCTGTGTGGGTGCACAACTGTACATAACAGTATACTATTTTCAGCAAGATGAAACTCACTTCGATAAGGTTTCACACAACTATTTGTCACCTTTAGTTAGTCAGTTAGCACAAGCACGGATGCTCAAACATCTGATATATATTATTTACTATTGTAAGTGGAATTAAAGTTGTGAGAGATGCAACAAACGTCCTTGGGATGTTGTGGTTTATGGCCATTATCTTAATCTCTAAATAACAGTATTGCCATTAAAATGGGAATGTTTGTTGCATTTTTTTTTGTTAACCATGACCTGTTTTATCAGCATTTGTTTCTCATCCCTGAAACAAATGTGTGCGCTGGAATGCATAGTAAACATTTTGTGGGGCTTTTAACACATAAGGCGCTTTCACACCAAGTACTTTGCTGTACTTAGTTCCCAGTACTTAGTTCATCAGAACTCTTTAGTTCTGATGAACTAAAGAGCAGATCGCGTTCACACCGGAATAAGTCCCTGAGGGAGGATTAGGCAAATTAAGCCGCTGACGTCACTTCTTCTTCTTCTTCTTCTGCTTTGGGTTTACTGGCAGGCCGCAAACAACTTCACGGCGTATACTGCCACCCGAAGTCCCCGGCCGGAAGTCCCCGGAGTTGGGGACCCTTCCGAGTAAATCGCCAGAACGCCGACACCTCCTCATCTCCACCACTCCCATGTTTTTTTTTGTGTTGCCATAAATTAGTCTCTCTCCGTTGGTGCGCGGGGCTAATGCTAATGCTAATAATGCTAATGCCAGCAAATACAATGGCGGCTTCACAAAACTTTTCCGAGTCGTACGGGGCGTGGTTTGCATTCCGTCCAGCCAATCAGAAATGGGAACCTTTTTCTCCCATGAAAGTACCTGCTCTCTAGCAGGGACTGAAAATGGGGTGAAAAGGTTTTCATGAACTAAGTTCTAGTTCCAGATTTTTTTGGTGTGAACGCAAATTTCAAGAACTATCGGAACTAGACTGGGAAAAGTACTCCGGTGTGAAAGCGCCTATTAGGAGCAAAAACGATGTTCCCAATGAGGAATGCACATGTTCCCATACTGATAGCAGATATTGATTGCTTCGCCAATAATATTTATGAATACTTGTGATAAATTAGTTGTGATTTAAAGCTCATTTTATGAAGTTAAACTGCTTTATTCTATGGTGGAATTATCCTCTTGCTGCATTTACAAAGGTTAAACTACTTATATACTAGTTGCTTGTGCAGGATGTTTTAATAAAAAATGAATATTCAGTGAATCTATTTCGTTTTCCAAAATTAGGAAAGCAGTTTAAGTCAAGTCTGATGTTGCTTTACACATAAAAGAAGTACTCATATAGACTTGTGTTAAGGTCAGGGTGAGGGTCAGTGTTAGGCGTGTAGTGGTATGTCTGCAGGGAATTAGTATAAGTCCATGCAACTCCTTCAGCCTCATGATACTATAGTAATGATGAATAGACTCAACTTTAGTGAAGATCTACCCATGCAGCACTAAACAAGAGTTCAGCATGCAGACAAGGCATCCATTGTGTCCTCCCTGTCCTCTACCTGCTTCAAGTAAGTGCCGGCCAATTGTTCTGCACTCTCTCACTGAGTGCTTTCAATTTGTGTGCACTGTTTGTGTGCACGCATGGGAAAAAAAGACCACCCCCTGGACCCATTCTGCATCAGCTCATAAAACCAGGTCAGGCCCATCATACTGTAGTATGTGCAGGGCTAACCCACAGGCGTAATATGGTGCACATCGGGGACCACAGCCCCTTTTATAGGCCATGACAGTGAGCACACACAGTTTGATTTAAGCCATCTCTGGCGTCAGGAAAAAAAGGGGGCTTCCTCTTTCTAGACAAAGACAGCCACGAGGCACATGCATGGACAAATATGCTAATTAGATGCAGCTTCAGACGTCTCTCTATCAGCCAAATCAAACACCCCCAGCTGGGACAAGTGTGTGTGTGCAGCCGGCAGAAAGCTATGATGCGTGGGAGCATGCTGCATGAGACAATGAGGATAATGAGAACACCCCCGTCCCTAGACACTGTCACTCCCTTTCTCTTGTTCCTTTATGTCCACTCTTTTTCACACATCCTTGCTTTAGCTTTTCACATCTCTTTAATAATCTCCACCCCCCCACTGTCTCCATCTCTTTTTCCTTCTATCTCCTACCTGAGATGCCTGGCTGGCTCCGGCCGCCGCTCCTCTCCTGCTCCTGTGTGAAGGAGCTGTGAGCTGCCTCTCTCAGGTACCCTCCTCTTCCTCTTCCTCTCCCCTCCGCTCTCTCCCTGCTCTCCTGGGAGTGTCCTCTGTCTGCGGCTCTCCGGCTGGGCAGGGGCTCTGACTCTGCCCTCCACAAAGAGGAGTCTGAAGAGTGAGGCTGGGGATGCTGCCCGGTGTCCTGCTTTCCCTTAACGCTGCCGTCTTCTCTGGCTCCTCCTCCCTGCTGTCTCCCCCTGACCTCCTCCTCCTCCTCCAGCGCCTCCCTGTGACTGACAGAGGATGTGGGAGCCAGAGGAGCCCCCACTCTCTGCCGGCTCTCAGGGGGGAGAGGGGAGGCGTTGAAATCGGGCTCGGGGTGGCCGGGGTCCCCGCTCTGGGTCATGGAGAAATACCTCAACGCCCTCTCCTGGTGGCTGCTGGTGTTGCAGGTCGCCTGTTGTTGGGCAGGGATGTAAGGGACCGCCGTGGACTTCCCTGGACGGAGGTTGTCGTCGTTGTCTCCGCTGCCGGTTACTGTGGCGACAGAGGCTTGGGAGGCGACGGCTGCCACGGAGCGAACTAGGGACGCAGACAGAGGCTCCAGTTTGATCTCACCTCCGGTTTTCAGCTGCAGAAAGAACAGGAAACAAATCAGATATATGAGATGGATAGAATGACTAAGGAAAGGGATTGATATGGAGAAGAGATATGGTGGTAAATAAGGACATTTTTAGATGTATTCAGGTATGTGGGGATGTTACAGAAGGTGGGGATGAAGTGGAATGAAAAAGGTAGAAAAGAAACTGATGGATGGACGAGAGGGAGGACAGCAGCAATCAAAAACAATTAGGGAAACATTTTGAGTAGTTGTACAGCAACTCTGTCATTCACAAAATGGCAGCAGGAAGCACAGATTTGAACACTAGCTGAATCATAAAAAGCAAAACACACAAAGCATTTACCCTCCAGTTTACATCTGACATTCACTAGCTTAAACGCTGTGTCATTCGAATGGTAACATTTGCTTTTTTAAGTCTTACTATTTGATTGTTAACCAACTTTTTTTTATATTTATATCATGGAGGGCATGGAAACAGTACATTTGAATATTTTAACTTGCATGTTTTCCATAAATGTGGGAATTGTAACTCTATGGTTCATAATAACTTGCATCAGGAATGTCTAGATCAGGAAAGGTAATAACAAGTGTTGATGTAACAGCATAAAGTAGCTCACGTCAAGTCGATTTAAGATGCTCCAGCTCTACCCCAGATTACTGTCAATTATTTTAGTTGCAATAAAATGTCTATGTATTGACCCCTTACATGCTTTTTATCCAGATAAGCATTGATGTTTTTAGTGGAAATTGCATTCAGATTGCATTCAAATAATCCCATGCTTGCTCTGCAATGAGCAAGCGTGTCAGAGAAGCTTCCTTATCCAAAATTGAGGAGCCACGGAAAACAAACAAGGCACCTGTTTTTAAAATGTCAAACTTTAAAATACACACTTTAAAATGGCATTTAAAGCGGACCATCAGGCTCAGCTCAGCGAATGTAAGCAAGACAAGACAACATCGGTCACTAGCGGGACCAGAGGTCAATCAAAAGCAGATACATTAGATGCAACCAATCAGAAGCATCGTACAGGCATCGGAGGTCTTACATGTTGTCCCTGATTGGTCTTTATGTCACCGTTACACACCTCAGAGGTGACTGGAGGATCAGCTACCTGTGTGGACACCAGTGATTGAATACTGAGAATGTGGTTCAGGTGAAGACAACCTAATGTGAAGCGTGTTTTATCTGTTTAATGCCACATTGGATGATGTTTTGGCAATGTAAATGACAAAGTATACCATCAACAACAATATATATGCTGTATATATCATGGGTTAGGACAAAATCATGAATATGAGAATTGAGATTGACATTTTTTAAGATCCTGAATCCATTCACAATTTCCAAAAGATGATTTTTGAATATGTTGTTTCCTACAGAAGCATGTAGATATTGCGTCAGTAGTTCAACACACAAATACTTGTGCTAAATTCTTTTGAACTAAAATGAGAATTGACTTATTTTTCTGATTCTGATTTAGATCCAGAAATGTACATCCCTCGTATACATTAAAGCACAGTATGAGCTTTTACATGTGAACTGTTGGACTTTTTTTGACATCTAGATGCCACTGTATTAAAAGTAAAAGCAGAACAAACCCTGTGACCTCTGTTTATTTGGTCATATCTGAGTTTGCACAGAGAACAGTATCATTCATCCATCCCGCCCTAAAGGACTCTCTTAACTCTGTAATTCACACACTGCAGTGTACTGGAAGTGACCCGGAGATTAATCGCCCTTTGCTCCAGGCCTTTTTACTGTAAGAAGATCTCACATCCAAATAATCTTAAGAAGCAACGTTGTTAATTTCAATATTTTGTCAGTGGGTTATTTTTTTATGTTAGTGTCCGCACCTCTAACATTTGGCCTTCTCAAAAATGTTTTTCTGACTTTTACGTCTCTTTAGAACTTTATCATATTCATTATTCATTCACAATTGAGTTTGTGGGTGCGATTAAGATGGATGGGGTATAATGGTGGGATAGGATAGGATATAGTACAAATAATAATAATAATAATAATAATAATAATAAGGGGAAAAAGCTAATCGTTGAGTCCTTTTACTTTACAAAAACAGAATTATAAATAACTTTTGGTTAAGAAGTGCACAAGAAATATATTATATAGGAGAAGTTAAAACCTTCCTTGATTTTGATAATGTTCTTAATGTCCTTCAACGTTAATAATTCAAACTCACAAAAATGTAAAAAAAAAATATATATATTAGCAGAAATAAGACCTTCCTTGATTTTGATAATTTTCTTAATGTCTTCAAATTCAAACTGTAATTATAAAAATGCAACTAAAATGTACAACAACAAAAAAACAACATTGCTTATTTAAAACGTTTTTTGTACCTGCTCCACCTCTCCCTGGGTGATGGGTTGAGTCTGAAAGCGGGCGTTGGCCCTGCGCTGCCGGGTGTCCCCTCGGGCCTCAGGGCTCTTTGCTGTTTGATGAGCGAGGCGATTGAAGAGGGCCATTTTCTCTGCCAAGGTGAGGGTGGACAGGTCCGGCTCGTCAGAGAAAAACGCGTGGCCATCGCCCTCCCCCCCGGCACCGGGAGCTGGAGCTGGTTTCTGGGGCTCCTGGGGCACTTTGGGCTCCGGACCCTGATCCTGGACCGCTGAGCTGGGCTGGGAGGAGGCCTTGATGCTGGGGGGAGACAGGGGGGATGTCAATGGGTTATTTTAGGGACTGGGAAGTTGTTATGTTATATACAAATCACAATAATAAATGAATTTCTAATAATACAATTTCATTTTCATTTCATTTTTATTTGTTCCATTCATAGTATGCACAACTTAATGTATAACAATTATTAGCAAAACATGTCTCTATAAACACACCTTACCCGGAAAGGAGCAGGGAGAAGAAAATAATCTTATATTAACTGCACNAGCCAGGTAAATATATTGCACAGTTATTAACGGCATATATATATATACAGCACCCCTTGCTGTTAAATACCAACCAACTATGTGCAATATGTGCAATATACTGTATATATATATATGCCGTTAATAACTGTGCAATATATTTACCTGGCTGCTAAATCCTCAGAACTGTTACAGGATGTGTATTTTGAAGTACAAATTATATTATAACGTTTTTACTTTAATACTTTTTTAAGCATGCTTCTACGTAACATTAAGCTGTCTTTGGCTCTTTTCTGCTGTGACAACGTAAATGTCCCCTCTTTGGGACTAATAAAGATATTCTGATTCTGAAATACTCTCCTTTTTATTTGACAAAAGAATTATGATTTCTTTATTTTTTAAACAAAAAAAGATACATTTACTGGTATCTTTTCTTATTAAATTAGTATATTGTATAATAATATATATCTGGTGTGTCCGTCGTGTCCGCCAGGCCTGGCAGCCTCCTCCTCAGTTATCAGTCCCATCCTGTCACCGGTCTCCACCCATACTCAAGAGCAGCGTGCCGGCTGTCAACAAACCACAAGAGGGTGAGACGGATGTCCAAGTCCTTCGTCATTCATGAAACCTCTGCTAAAGAAATCCCAGTTTATCAACGGCTGTGATTTAAACCTGAATGAACTTCATTTTCATTGATGTTTTAGCGACGGGAGTGGACTTTACTCTTACTTGACTTGACTTTTAAGCTTATACGATAAGATCTATATGATGTGTTAAAAACATTCAACAAATAACTTGAAAACAGGTTGAAAAAGACAAAATGATGTAAATGTTTTTGTTAGTTTAAAATAAACAGATCTTGTATGCACCATAAGTAAGATTGATTTATTTTAATTATAGAAATTGAGGCCAGACCGGACATGGAAACGGATAAGAAACTTGACAAGTTGGAGAGCTTCTTGGGACGTCTGAATAGCAAAGGTATGCACTTCTTGCTATTAAGCACCGCACTGTAACTCTTATTCTTGTATTTTATACCTGTCCTACTCTATTTAGCTTGTTTTATTGGTATTATCTCGGCTCTTTAAAGGTGGGGTTGGTAATTCACTTCAGAAACACTTTTTGTTATATTCCATGGAATGCTCTTAACATCCCGAAAGCAATGAATACATTAA
The DNA here is from genome assembly GCF_000735185.1 of Notothenia coriiceps. Classification (NCBI taxonomy): domain Eukaryota; kingdom Metazoa; phylum Chordata; class Actinopteri; order Perciformes; family Nototheniidae; genus Notothenia; species Notothenia coriiceps. The sequence continues at coordinate 36,885 of NW_011335527.1, read as the reverse complement.
ATGCTTTGACAATAAATACATAAAAAAATATCATCTGTGGAAGCCGTGGCGCTGTAAAAAGCACGACCAATCATCTGAGCCGGCCCGGCTAAAGTAACTGGATGGCCTACCTGCCTGTCAGCCTTCCATCTGTGCACAAACTTATCTCGTGCCCTCATTGGTCATGTTGTGTGTGTTGGAGGAGGGGCTCTGTAAGGAAGGGGCAGATTGTTTCCGGCTGTGTATTTTCAAATTCCAGCGCACTCGAGCTGGTTTCTCAATTCTTACCTACCCTACCTTTTAAGGTCTGTTTTTAAATGTTGCAATCTATTTTAATGCTTATAATGTTTTTTTGTAAAGCACTCCCTGTGTGAAAATGTGCTTTATAAATAAACAAATAAACTTGCATTACCTGAAGTCTATAAAGCAATGTTTTTTGTCCTCTTGAAAAAAATATAATTTATTTTTAACTTGTAGGTTTTTCAAGAGCATGCATTCCTGCTATTTTGTCAAATTCTACTCTTGTTTGGTTTTTCTTTTAAAGCCTAAAATAGTTTCTTCTGTGTTTCTCTTCGATCAGTGGCCGGACTGCAGGAAACCACCATCACAGTCACAGAGATGGCAGTGAAGGAAGTGATGAAGCTGGATGACGAGATCTTCTCCAAGTTCTACAGACGCGTCGCCGAACTCCCACGCATGCCCACCAGGATCGAGATCAGTGAGGACTTTGACGCCATCTTTGGCTCTCAGGGTCCAAAGTAAGAAGATAATAAAGTTGGTCAATTCAAAGAGAGTTTGAACAACATGCCCTCACTCGGCCATGTTGTATGCGCTGTCAGCAGAGCCCCTAGCGGCAAAACAGCAACATCAGAGGAGTAGAGGTACCAGGGGGGAGGGTTGGTTTAGTTTATCAGTATGCAGACGATACCACCATTCCAGTTAAAGACAGAGAAAGTGTTAGCGAAGTGTTGGATAGTTTGTATGGTAGGGCATCAGGAGCTAGGGTGAAAATAGAAAAGTCACAGATAATGTATATAGGAAAGGAAAGAGTAGGGATAATAGATATAGGGCTAAAGGAAAAGACAGATTATTTTAGGGTGAAAGTATTTCACATAGACATAACTCTAAATCCATATCATTGTGTTTATTGGACTAAACTGTGTTTATGAACGCAAACACAGGTACGCTTTATTTCCTACACACCTCACAATATTACCAAGATGGTTGGATGATAACCCCCCTGATATGATTGTAGATTATCATATGTCTAAGGCAGGGTTCTTACGGTCATTAAAAACCTGGAAAAGTTATGGAAAACAACATTTTTCCCAAAGTTTTGGAAAAATCATGGAAATGTAACTAAAGTTGCATCAAATATAATTTATATTTTATCTAATCGCCGAAATAGTAATACTATAATGATAATAAATACTGTATCGTATAGTAATGAAACGTAAAATGGCATTTAACTGACGAGGTGTTTTGCTGGTGAGAGATTTGAGTTGCTTTAGCGTGTAGAAGCTAGTCAGCCTATTTGATTTATTTTAGATGGGCACAACATGTTTCATATGCAGACCTTATTTTCCTGTTCCATGTTAAAATAAACCATTTTCAGTGGTACCGCTGAGAAAGAGTAATTTGTTTTGTCATAGAAAATTAGGTAAAGGTCATGAAGTCATGGAAAAGTCATTGAAAATCATTGGTGAAAAAGTGTATGAACCCTGGTAAGGAGGTACTCTCAGGGCTGGGGAGTAACTGAATTAATCTCATGGTATAACATAATTATATTGCAAACTTATATTGTGTCTGTTGATTGTGTATATAGGATATTCATATCTGTCTACTGTATAATTTTACATTCGGGATTGTTGGAAACGTCATTTCGATCTCTGTCTGTAAGCTGAGTAAGATTGACATTAGGTTGACTTTTGACTTTGAAATACTGTAACCGTATTCCCCTGCAGTTACAGAAAATATCTAATATAAACTTCCACTCCTTGCACATCCTTTTTCCCCGCTTCCCAGGTTGACGTTCGGCCATGGTGCAGCACA
>NW_011335527.1:34346-34560 GCF_000735185.1 Notothenia coriiceps | reverse complement strand
ACAAGAACCTCATGCTGATGCAGCTCAAAGGTAACAAACTAATATATCACTTTCAGGCTTCAATCAGAATTAAAAAAAAGAAGAAGTTTTCCGGGATAATTGGTTTCTATTGGGATAACATTCATCTGCTACTTAGTAATTATCTATCTATTTACCTAATATATGATTCCAATAGCTTGCATATAGACTCTTATTTCACTACTTCTCAACAACT
>NW_011335527.1:24237-34309 GCF_000735185.1 Notothenia coriiceps | reverse complement strand
GGCTAGTAAAGAAAACTTCAGCAGCGTGAGTCTGCGCAGCGTCAACATCTCCGAGCAGATGTCCAACAACAGCGCCGTGCCGTACAAGAACCTCATGCTGATGCAGCTCAAAGGTAACAAACTAATATATCACTTTCAGGCTTCAATCAGAATACATTGAAAAAAATGTTTTCCGGGATAATTGGTTTCTATTGGGATAACATTCATCTACTACTTAGTAATTATCTATCTATTTATCTAATTTATGATTCCAATAGCTTGCATATAGACTCTTATTTCACTACTTCTCAACAACTCTTCTTTTTGTATTTACTTTTTAATATTTACTTGCACGATATTTTTTTCTGTTTTTCTGTATTATTGTGTTGCACTGTTGGAAAAGCCTGTGACCTAAGATTTTCAGCGAACAAAATAAATACAAATGTTTATATATAAAGAAAAAATTAAAGAAGGAATTTGCAATAGAAAAATACAATAAATACATTAGAAGTTTAAGTTGGATTTCAAATAAAAGGACCAATTAAATAATTGTACTGCAATATTTAACATAAAATGTTGTTCAGAAAAAAGAGAGGGAGATGGACTTTGGCTCTTAACTGTGACATGTCCATACAAATCCATACTGAAGTCTAGTTACCAAACTGAAAGAATCCAAAAAGCAAATGAATGTATTTCCAGAAAACTTTCCTTCAAAAATGCGTCTTTGCCTTTTTCACTACATGTGTTCATGTTCATAATGTGTCAGAGATTATATTCTGTAAAGGAACTGAAAGGTATGACTTTTTTTTCCAGGTCGTCGTCACATTCAGACCAGATTAGTGGAGCCCAGAGCCTCATCGCTGAACAGCGGCGACTGCTTCCTGTTGGTCACTCCAGATCACTGCTTCGTCTGGATCGGAGAGTTCTCAAACGTTATCGAGAAGTCGAAGGTGGGCGCTAAAACGTTATTATATCTTTCATTAATAATCATTACGGTGCCTTAGACTTAGAAAGAGTATTAGTTTGGACGTCTAGAATCAATGCTACTGGGTTTTAGTGTTTAGACAAAGATGAGTCATAAAAAATTCTGCCTCTCATTTCCACTAACACACACACTAACACTCACTTGGCACATAGGCCATCCTTCTTTTCAAACACGCTCCTCCTGGCTACATCTCTTTCATTTCCCCAGAGGAGATGTGTCTAGACAGACGCTTTGTAATAAACTCCTCCTTGCTCAGTGTTGTTAATCATTTGATCACGATTCAGCAAAGTCTATTTAAAGCATCATCACTTTGTCCTCAGTATCTGACCCAGTTGTTAAATCGTACCTTTTGTCCGAATGTGTGGATACATGTGACGCAGAATCTGGCACACAGCAAACAGAAATCACCACTGTCTCTGTCGCTAACTAAACATCTTGGTTTCCTGTCTGCAGGCGAAAGATATGGCCACCTTCATCCAGACGAAGAAGGACATGGGCTGCAGGGCGGTCCAGGTGCTGACCATCGAGGAAGCAGCCAACCCTCAGGTTGCAGAGGCCCAGCAGTTCTGGACCGTCCTCGGAGGACAGACCGCCTACCAACGTAAGACATGAGCCTTTAATGATCAGATTGCACAAGAAGTGTCAAGTTGTTGCTCTCAATATGTCTAGCAAGCCATTTTTCATTTTCTTAAAGTGAGCCGAGAGTTAAAGTATATTGTTGTAAGATAAGATAAGATAAGATGGACCTTTATTAATCCCCGTGCGGAAATTCAGTGGTTTAACAGCAACAGGTGAGAATGAAAAACAGGACAGCACAGATTCACAAAGATTAATACAATCAAAGATAAAATCCAACATAAAAATGATAAAGTAACTATAAAATAAGAAATGAATTCAAATGAACATATATACATATTCGGTTATATATACATAGTAGATATATTTACATGTGTGTGTCAAAGCAGTCTGTATTTTATGTCCAGTAATACACACAGTTAGGGATGGGTATCGTTAAGGTTTTAACGGTACTACTACTTTTATCGATACTGCTTATCGATCCGGTCCTTTAACGGTACTCTTATCGGTTCTTTTGGAGAAAAATAAGGTAAACTAACTAAACAAATTGTGAACAAAACTAACATTGCTTTTTATTTAAAAAAAAACAAACAAAAAACAAGTATTTACTGCATAAATACAGAGCAACACAGGTGGGGCATACAGGTGTGCTGCAAAGCGCCTATCGGTCCTTCTGGAGGAAGATTGAGGCATACATAACACCTGACGTGGAAATGTTCCTCGTGGATGGGGCTACAGAGCTGCTAGAAAGACAGTCGAACCCGGTGCATTCCTCCGTCTGGATGTGGAGCACTTTTGCTAAATGTTGAGACAAATTGCTCGTGTTACCGCCCTTACATGCTAAACTCTTATTGCACTTTTGGTAACGAGCATTGTCCACATCGAGACGGGTAAAGTTTAACCAAACCTCGGAGCGTGTTCTCTCGGCCATCTCCTCCGTGTGTGTGTATGTTGCTGCATGTAGCAGCCGCGTGTGTGTAAACTGCCCCGCCCCCTCGCAAGCAGGCGGGGGAGAGATCGAAAAAACTAAAAATAATCATTGATGCATTTTGCAGTCTTTTTGCATATTAGAAAGGGAGTTGGCGACACTAAAACTGCAATTTAATGTTTATGTAGCAATAATACATTTTTTACATGTCTCCAGTACCGATAAAAAGACCGATAACGTCGGAGCTTAACGGTACCACGGTCTTTAATAATTCAGCCCCGGGGCCCGTTTAATACCGGGGCTCGGTACCCATCCCTACTAGCAAGCCATTTGCATTTTCTTAAAGTGAGCCGGGAGTATATTGTTGTAAAATAAGATAAGATAAAATGGACCTTTATTAATCCCTGTGGGGAAATTCAGTAGTCTAACAGCAACAGGGTAAGGATGGAAAACAGGACAGCACAGATTCACAAAGATTAATACAATTAAAGATAAAATCCAACATAAAAATGATAAAATAACTATAAAATAAGAAATGAATTAAAATGAACATATATATATATTCGGTTATATATACATATTAGATATATTTACATGTGTGTGTGAAAGCAGTGTGTATTTTATGTCCAGTAATACACACAGTTTTCACACACAGTAGTAGTTGTAGTGGCCAAAGGGTGATACTACAACTTCAGTTTCAGTCATGTGTCGTTATTGGGGCCCAAAAACACTTTTCCCATTGACTTACAATGGGAAAAAGATGTCAGTAAATCATTTTAAAAAATAAATGTTGTCAAATAAACGACCCAGAATAAACACTTTTATAGCCCTGATTTAAATCATTAGGGCCTTTAAGTTCTAAAATGTGGTAAAAGCAGAATCCAGAGTTATTTTTCCACTCCCAGACATTTTGGCTTCATGTGCCACTGAGCAACTTCCATAGTAATGGATGGATCCCTTCTTCAACGCTGTATCTAGTTCTCCTTATACTATGAATTGGACAGATACCCTGCCAACCCTTTCCGATGCATGCACACTGAGATGTCTTTCTGATTGTGCTTATAGCGGCCGGTCCACCAGAGGAAGATGAGCAGTTTGAGAATGCCATTGTAGAAACAAACTGCATCTTCAGACTGCTGGACGACAAGCTGGTTCCTGATGATGAAGAGTGGGGGAAGGTCCCTCGCAGCTCTCTGCTGGCCGCCAAGGAGGTCAGTGTTTTCAACCTGGGTTAGATAGTAGTCAAAAGAGAGGTGCAGGAATGAGTCCTGAAACCTGGACATTATTTGATCAATCCCTTGATTCAAAGTAAATCTCAATCTTTATTCAAAAACTCATCTCTTTCGACTCCACTTCGAGCAATACAATGACTAACAAAGCACTTATATACTAACACAGGACTGGCTTATCTAAAGCCTGTTGAGTAGCGCTTGAAATGTTTGGCTCTATGAAACCTGATGTACTTATATGATTCTGTTTTCTTCTTGGTTGAATGCACTTATTGTTAGTCGCTTTGGATAAAAGTGTCAGCTAAATGCAATGTAATGTAATTTATGTAGCACATTTCAAAACAACCTCAGTTGACCAAAGTGCTGTCCAGGGAATAAATACAATATAGACTAACACAATGGGAGTACAATAATAAAACATGATAAAAAGCAGAATAACAGTTTTTTTAACTTGCTTTTGGTTATATTACTGAAATAAGGTCTGTGGTTAACAACAGTTGCTAACAAGTGGCTAAATGTTACTACTAAACATCATCAGGCTCAACATTAGCCGCCTTTAGCTTAGCGGTGGTGACGTGAAGTCATGCGAGTGTGATCTAGTTATATTATAGTCTAACATGAACTATTCCCTCCATTTGTTTGCATTCACGCTTTAACTATTATAGAAGTTATGTTAATATGTGGAGATTGTCCTGCTGAACAAAACATTTAAGTATCATAAATGTGCCACAGATCTTAATTTGTGCTCCAAAAGGCAATGGAATAATCCCATTGTTTTTAATCGAGGGCGCCGTTGCGTAGCTAAATTCCAGGTCGGCCTACAAAAATACGTCATCACTGCGAAACTCTATAAGGATATGGGTTTACGAGAGTTCATTTCAAATAGAAGTTGTAGGAGAGCCACAATGATGATGATGAGTCGTGGACAGATGGATGAAGAGAGTGATGAGTGTCAGCTGAAGGTGGGAAGATGGGAGGATGTAATCTGATTAAGATTGTGCCCCCAGTGGTTCCTGTTTTCAAACAAAAGAGAGATTAGAGGGAGAGAGTTTGAGGGATGTGAAAACTGAATCAAAAAGGAAGTAAACAGATCAGGGGAGATTAAACGCCTTGGTGTGCGGAAATTGGATGTGTTTGAGGCGTGGTGTTTGTACTTAAACCTAGTTATAAAGCCTATTAACTGAAAACAAGAATGTAGCGCAGCATCAAAACAAGAGCTCTCACATCTTTACATCCTGTTATGTTATAATGACATGGTGACTTTTTCCTCTAGAGGACCAAGCTCTGAAAATCAATAGTTTATGCTTCGAGCTGGGTTTTATTTTGTCGCTTAGCAACAGCAGGTGTCATGGCGAGCACGTCCTGCATCCATCTGTGCACTGATGAAGCTGAATGAAATGAGTTCAGGACAGCGGGGCTAACACCAATCAGTGCTCTGCATATTAATGATGGGACATGTTACGGCCTTTTAAATCTATTGGCATATTAGTGCCGTTTGATGTAATACGTGTTTTTATGTTAAATGCTGTCTGTATTTTCCCAAGTTAAGATTTTTATTTTCCATTGTACTATTTGTTTATGTTAATTATTCTCCATTTGGTCTTACATACACAAATAAATGGGTTTTAAACACTATAGGGGACCTAGATATTCATTAGCCCTGTACACATTTAGCTTGAAGAGGCATACATGGAATAACAAAATAAAACTCACTCATGCTTTCTTCTTGTGTTTGTTGTTGTTGTTTACACGCTGCAGGTGTTGGTGTTTGACTTCGGCAGTGAGGTGTACGTGTGGCACGGTAAAGAGGTGACTCTGGCTCAGAGGAAGGTCGCCTTCCAGCTCGCCAAACACCTCTGGAACGGGACGTTTGACTACACCTGCTGTGACGTCAACCCGCTGGACCCCGGGGGCTGCAACACACTCATACCCAGGTGACACACACACACACACACACACACACACACACACACACACACACACACACACACACACACACACACACACACACACACACACACACACACCTTGTTATCACTTGCAGCCACATTCAATTGACTTGTTTCATTTTCTGAAGGATGACTGTAACCTGAACCTATTCCAAATATAAGTAAAGCAACTACACAGAATTTTTATTTGAGGTTAATTTTGGAACATTTGTTTGGAAGCGAGTAACTTCAAAAAATAATATATAAAATATAAACACAACTGTTTACAAGATGCATAGGGTTACAAACTAATTGTTCGTCACTATGCACATTATCACAGAAATCTTTATGTTGTTTGCTTTACTCAAAACATATTCAAACATGACAGCAGCCAAGGCAAAGGCTAGCTTTTTATTTTAGCTTTATTTAATCTTAAGCCACCAGTATAAGTACATTTCAAATGAATCCCTTTGATATGACTGCTAAATGCTTTTTTGTCCCCATAACATGACTATTACAAGTACACACACTCACAAACACATTTGTATTACGTCCGTCATCGCTACAATATATTTACTATAACCTAAAAAACCTAAGAGGCATAAAAACACTCTTGTACCTGTTCATAACTACACCTGCATATTCACACTCACAATAATTCAATGAGCTTAAAGTCCTTATCTTACATGAAAAACTTTTTTTGGCAGTTGATTTCTGGGGGGTGTATGCAACAGATAGTCAATGTATGTTTCTTTATTTCATACTGAATAATATGTAAAAAAAGGAAAAATATTAGGTCCAATAAAAAAACTTTGCTTCTGGAAGCAGGCAATTTCGTGACGTCACGTGTGGTTCCCGGCTGCCGCTGTCTGGCTCCCTGCTGCCGTCCGGATCGACAGCCAATGCGCTCAGCCAGCGAGAGTTCACAACGAAAAATGGCGTCAAATATTGTTGATGTTTACGCATCAGAAAAAGCTAATAGCGCGGGTATTTGGCACAATTTGACAGAACAATTATTTGGTGTGGACGATGCGAGCAGTGATGATGAATCTGAACGATCTCTCTCTCTTTTACACCAGAAATAAGAGGCCTAGAACCGTATAGGTTCGAGCCAGCAAAACGCGAATGTGCACCACCGGCCTTCTCTTTCGGGAACAAATGAACGGTAAAACCATCCCGATTGGTGTTGCTACACCCGCCAACGACACACCTCTTCACCATGATCCGGAAAAAACAAGACAAACTCGGAGATAAACACTGATACACAAAGTTGACATGCGGCTATACCAGCAATGCTACACTGTGTGATGCTGGGACGGGCTGAACTCACCAGGATTCGCGGAACCACACGTGACGTCATGACACAGCACCAAGCAGCGGCAAGTTTGAATCCAGACTTTTCTGGATACCTCTGAATTTGACCCATTTTCCCGATATTAACAAGTGATTTACAGCAAATAGGAAACGATATTCGATCTATATCACGTGTTACTGGAATAAGACCCAACAAGTTAATGCATTTTGAAACAGTTCTATGATCTTTCAGCTACAGTAAATTACGCAAGATAAGGACTTTAATGTAATTGAAGCTCTGTTGATATAGCAAAGCTCACAGTGTAATCTTGACATCCCTTCTCCTTGTCTTTGTGTGTGTGGCTGACAGGAAGGGCCAGGGCCGTCCTGATTGGGCGGTATTCGGCAGGCTGACAGAGCACAACGAGACCATCTTGTTCAAGGAGAAGTTTATGGACTGGACTGAAGCAAAGTCGCCGACACCAAAGGAAGGAGGCGGAGAGATCGTACCTGAGCAGAAGGTGAACATCTGACTCTTATCCCATGAGGATTGCATTATTCACACTGGTCACACACAGCAGAGAGTCGTCATATGTTAGCTCTATCTCTTCATCTGTTTACTGCGGCTCATCAGTTCATGTTGCCAGGAACAGTTGGTTACACACTGGGCAATAGGAATACAGACCATATGTCTTTGTAGTGGATGCCATTCAAAGCATCATAGAGGATACATCGTTCATGAGTAATCAATAGAAAACTAAAATGGTATTAAAAACATCTTATTCTACTTCCTGTTTTGTTCCACTAACAAGGGATAATGCCAGTATACACAACATAAACATACAATCAATAACATGGATAATGAATAACACATTACAGGCAACAATAAGACACTTGGATTTTAAATCATAGCGATAACAGAAAATGTACAAATATTATATGTATATAAATAAATGGAATACAAACAAATAGAATCATTAAAAATAATATTAATAAATATTAAAAAGTATATACAAATACAAACATAATGAAAATAATAAATAAAAACTCTCTGAAAGGTATATTTATACCGTCCTAAAATGTACTTTCGTGAATAAATCCTATCTGTTATCTTTACCCCCTACTTATTCTACTTCTTGTTTTGTTTCAATAACAAGGGATAATCCCAGTATACACAACATGAGTAATGAGTAATGAATAACACATTTTAAATGATATTGATAAAAGAAAATGTAAAAATATTATATGTGTATACAAACCAATAAAATCATAAAAAACGTATCAGAAAAACAGTCAGACAAACAGTCAGACAGACAGACACACAGACAAACAGTCAGACAGACAGACACACAGACAAACAGTCAGACAGACAAAACAGTCAGACAAACAGTCAGACAGACAGACAGACAGACAGACAAAACAGACAGACAAGCAGTCAGACAGACAGAAAGACAGACAAACAGTCAGACAGACAAACAGTCAGCCAGCCAGACAGACAGACAGACAGACAGACAGACAGACAGACAGACAGACAGACAGACAAACAGTCAGACAGACAAACAGTCAGTCAGTCAGTTAGACAGACAGACAGACAGACAGACAGACAAACAGTCAGACAAACAGTCAGACAGACAAACAGTCAGTCAGTCAGTCAGTTAGACAGACAGACAGACAGACAAACAGTCAGACAAACAATCAGACAGACAAACAGTCAGTCAGACAGACGGACAAACAGTCAGACAGAGAGTCAGACAGAGAGTCAGTCAGACAAACAGTCAGACAAACAGTCAGACAAACAGTCAGACAAACAGTCAGACAGAGAGTCAGACAGAGAGTCAGACAGACAAACAGTCAGACAAACAGTCAGACAAACAGTCAGACAGACAAACAGTCAGTCAGACAGACGGACAAACAGACGGACAAACAGAGGGACAAACAGTCAGACAGAGAGTCAGACAGACAAACAGTCAGACAAACAGTCGGACAGACAAAACAGCAAATAAATTAGGGGCCCAAAGCCTTGGCAAATAGATGGGACTTGAGGACCCTTTTTGAGGCATCAAGAGTTGCGGATATACACACACTAAAAGCTCTGTCCCCGAAGGATCGATGTGTGTTATAATGATTTCGTCCTAAAATGTACTTTCGTAATGGATCCTATCTGTTACCTTTCCCCCCTGTTCTCTCCCAGGAGGCCCAGGGGCGAGAGTGCCGGCCTTACGACGCCACCCTGATGCTCCCCGTCCTCGAGACGTCCATCTCCACCATCGTAGACGGGACGAATGTGGGACGCGGCCACGGCCCGGTGGAGACGGAGGACCACATGAGGATTCAGGAGATCACCACGGCCTCGGTGGACGTCTGGCACATCCTGGAGTTCGACTACAGCCGCCTGCCACGCCAGAGCATCGGCCAGTTCCACGAGGGAGACGCCTACGTGGTGAAGTGGAAGTACATGGTCAACACCTCGGGTTAGTTCATCTCAAGTGCATTTCAAAAGGTTGCAAAACAATTATCTCAGTATTATAAAGTGTAATTGAACTGTGCCTGTGGGTATGTATGTATTATTATGTGCAATTATTATTTCGTTTTTTGTTTTGATAACTAACATTGGATGACCATTTTAGTTTTCACTTCATATAGCACTGTAAATGCATTAAATTATGAGCTGTTTTGTTTTGTTTTATGTATGTTCTGTGTGTGTGAGGACCCCAGGAAGAATAGCCAATGCTCATGCTAGTGCTAATGGGGATCCTAATAAAGAATAAGAAGTATACCTCATTCACACCAACGGTGTTTCAGGGCCGGTTCGGAGCTGGAGCTTGAAAAGCACCGGGTGTTCCTGTTCACACCGCAGCGGAGCAGCCTCTTAGCTCCGGAATCCGGTTCGTTTCAAGCACCAACATTTTTTCCAGCTAGAGCAAAAGCACCGCATACGTCACGCTTACGTCGAGGCGGGGGCAGGGGCGGGATCAACTCCTGAACAACAACAAAAAGCCAGTGTTTTATCCAGTTTGTACACAACGATGGAGAAACTTAACAAGAGTTTCAGTGGTCCACTGAAGAGACCAGTGTTACAACCCGGCTCGTGGGCTGTAACATAAAGCAGGGAGGCGAGACGAGAGGTAAGAATATACGTTTATTTGTTAAACAC
>NW_011335527.1:20005-23961 GCF_000735185.1 Notothenia coriiceps | reverse complement strand
CCAGGACTCGCTTGATTTTTTTATCTCAATGAGACCTATCCTGGTTAAATAAATGTACAATTAAATACAAATAAATAAACTGAACAACTCACTGTTCTTTGATCTTGTGAGCGGCCGTGCTCCCCACGCTGCGGGTGTGCAGCTGCGTCTTGCAGCCGTGCCACAGGTAGATGATGGCCTTGTTGATGTTGAGCAGGATCATGGAGGCTCTGGAGCGCAGGGAGCTGCAGTGACTCGCCACCTCCAGCAGGTGGCCCTCCACCGGCACCTCGCCCCGCACGCAGTACAGACGCCAATCGCCTGCACACAGACCATACATCGCTTATTTATACTGTATATATATAGCTTTATTTTATTTACTCCACACATGGCAGTTATTTTAAAACAGAACATGTACACTTATACTGGGTGTTTTTTTGTTTTGTTTTTTATAGCGCATGGTGGAAAGGAGCAGGGAGTCGAAAATGAAATAACCATAAAAAAGTCAAATTAAAGCAATATTCTTTCAGTCACAGTTGCTTACAAATACTGACACATAAAACCAGAACACAATCAAAAGTCAACTTCATACTGTCTAAATACGCTTTCTTTATACATGTTCTTAAACATAAACATGTTCTTACAGCCCTTTAAATCATTCGTCAAAAATCATCATCATTATTGAACAAGGACCATGCATAGAGATACTTTCATCTGAAAAAACATGATAAAACAATCATGACATACGTAGAACAAACAAAACCATAACCCATTTTTTGTAAGTATATTAAAAAAGATACCTGACTTTATTTCCTTTACTTTTAAAGCTGTACATAAGTAGAATAAAAATATTTCAAAAGTTTACTCTGATTGTTCTCCTCATCCTCCTCCCTCTTGCCAGCGTGGACGATCATCCCTCCGTTGAAGCACTGAAGGAAACATGGAGGCTCTTTCCCCTGCTGCACCTGGACCTGGAACACAGACCCGGGGGAAACAAGTGATGAAAATAATGCAAAACACTACTTTAAGAGTCAGATTCTTAACGAAATCTACTAAAATAAAGTACTTCATTATCTAGTGTTCAGCTTTTATCCACAAAAGTGTATCTTTCAGTAACTTTTTGAGAGAATTAAGCATAAATCTGTCAAATGTTGAAAACGGCATTGTTTCACTGAAATAACGTCAAAATCAGAAACTCCCATTAATGACTCCATAAAGGTATCTGGATAATTGAATGATGTAACATCTCAATATCATTCATTAAAATAATATTTATTGCATTACATTTGACTGATTTGCGATTTGATTCTTGATATTGATGGGAATGAGCATTTTTACATCATAAATTATCATTATCATTGATGAATAGATTCAAATAATGATTTTTTTAGAAGATCTGTACCAGGCTTTTTCATTAGGAATAATTAATGTCTTAATAAATTATTATTCTAAAAAAAAAAAAAAATGACACGTGTTCAATAAATAGACTAATACCATTTTCTTTTTGTGGTCCACATTGCGATCGCGATACAATTTCAATTAATTGTGCAGCCCTAGTTAGTTTCTTATCAGGGACACCGAACATCCAAAGATTACCATTACATCGCTGGAATATTGAATCGTCTACTTTTTACTTTCTGTTATATTATAAGCCTCATCTCTTGTACCTGCGCTCCTCTCTCCTCGTCCAGCTCCACCGTCATCAGCGCCGACGTCCCTTTCTCGCTGACGGTGGAGTTTTGGCCCTGCCAGAAGAAGTAGCAGCATCGCTCCTTCCCCGGCCCGCTGCTCCTCACCTCCGGGTTCTGCCTGCGACCCACTGGGACACAAAGAAATCAACAAACTGTTCTGAACCGTCAATAATACTGATGTTATTGCGGGGGAGACAGAGTTCATCTCTTGTTACACTCTGGACATCTTAACCTTGAAGCTTTAACAAATTGCTCTCCTCACTTTGATCCTCTCCTCCTCTGATTTATGATCAGAATTTCATGTTTTAGGTGTTACTTGTTAACCCAGTCATATACTTTTTACTGTTTTTGGGGTGACATGCAGCTGGGATTTGACTTAATGAATGCCATTCAATTCAGGCACAACAACATAATTAAAATATTCCAAATGATACTGTATACGTGTTTATCTATGTGTTTTTTATGACTCATCTGAGTATTTGACTCTATCTGAATATTCCAGATGAAGAACATCTCACCTTCCTGATATTTATGAGCATCACCAAGCCTGAAAGATGTTTATTTGAAAGATTAAGGCTTTCAAATGTTGTGGTGCTTTTGAATGTAAAGTTCCTCAAACGAATAATACATCATTGTCAAGTTTTACAATCTCTAAAACAAAATGATAAGTATTTTGTCATTCACTTTGTTTAAACTTTCTCTCGAAGGGATCTACTGTAGATTTTCTAAGTCTTATCTGTTGTTGATGTCTGTCAAAATCAGTCCTCACTAAACAGGGTATGTTTGTTTTATAATTTGCAATATGCTCTAGTGACTCGATTTTTTTCTTTATACTATAGAGGTCGTAATTTGCCTCGACAAGTAAACTCAGGGGCTGGAGTCCATGTAACTTATACCTCATTCACACCAACGCAACTCCGGTTCAAGCTCCGTGCTAGAGCTTTTCAGGTTCAGAACCGGTTCTTCGGTTTAGCTCCGGCTCTTTTCACACCGCCCAGAGTCCGACTGGTGCTGCGTCATTGCGTCATCGTTTGCGTCATGACGTAACTGTTTGNTTCACGTCACCACCGCTAAGCTAAAGGAGGCTAATGTTGGGCTATAAAGGAACTACAGCACGGTCACATGATCCTTTAGCTTAGCGGTGGTGACGTGAAGTCATGTGACCGTGCTGTAGTTCCTTTATAGCCCAACATTAGCCTCCTTTAGCTTAGCGGTGGTGACGTGAAGTCATGTGACCGTGCTGTAGTTCCTTTATAGACCAACATTAGCCACC
The DNA here is from genome assembly GCF_000735185.1 of Notothenia coriiceps. Classification (NCBI taxonomy): domain Eukaryota; kingdom Metazoa; phylum Chordata; class Actinopteri; order Perciformes; family Nototheniidae; genus Notothenia; species Notothenia coriiceps. The sequence continues at coordinate 21,018 of NW_011335527.1, read as the reverse complement.
TTTAGCTTAGCGGTGGTGACGTGAAGTCATGTGACCGTGCTGTAGTTCCTTTATAGCCCAACATTAGCCTCCTTTAGCTTAGCGGTGGTGACTTGAAGTTATTTGACCGTGCTGTAGTTCCTATAGCCCAACATTAGCCACCTTTAGCTTAGCGGTGGTGACGTGAAGTCATGTGACCGTGCTGTAGTTCCTTTATAGCCCAACATTAGCCTCCTTTAGCTTAGCGGTGGGGACTTGAAGACTCTTCACACAGTTTACCTAATTTCTCCGTGGCCTCTGCACTCTTCACGGCCCTGAATTCCTCAGTTTGGATCTGAAGAAGTGATCTTGTTGACAGACACTCTGACACGTTTTGGAAAAGGTCAGCTGAGGACTGCTGAAGGCCTGAAGCCTCGTCCATTACTTCACCTTCAAACTGCGTCACCTGATATGATACTCGATGCTGACCCGTCATGGAGGGGATAAGATAAGATGCTCTCTGGCTGTCTTTGGGCTCCGGTTGCATTCCTTAAAGTTGTCTGTCATTCAAATTGTTGGGAGAGTTTACTGCGCTCAGGTCATCTGTCATAACACAACAAATTAGCTGCAGGTAGAGATTCATCAGCCTCAGGTGAAGGTGCTCAATTTTTCAACATGTAGTGCTTTATCAAGATAATTAATGGATGCAAACAGTCAGGGATTTGTTGTTCTTATCACTCACGGATAACATGTTAATCCATCATTTGGTGACATATTCTGATATATTTTGGACAACCCTTTCGGTAATCTGCACCTAATCTGAGTGTCAAATGCAATGCAAATAAACACAAGAGATCAGAAATATCAATGAGATGTTTTTTACTGAAGTGTATCATCCAAGACAACAGATCAATGTGACCTTAGAAAAGAAGAAAGCAAGATATTTAGGATCAGAAATGATTTATTGATAGGAAAATCTGCCTTTCATGAAGCAGACTCAGCCTCTACACCAGGTGTGTCCAAACTACGGCCCGGGGGCCAAATGCGGCCCGCGG
>NW_011335527.1:9048-19975 GCF_000735185.1 Notothenia coriiceps | reverse complement strand
TGGCCAGCAGAGAGGCCCTTTTCTCCGACAAACCTCCACCAAAAGTGTACAGATCCAACACAGCAGGGAACGGGCCCTCTCCTGAATAAAGACAAACACAAAGACAGATTAAGAACTACAGGTCGGTTACAGTTGCAGTTATTTATTTTTTTAAACTGTTACTTGTACTTTCTGTGGTCCACCTTGGTGCGTATTTTTGTACAGTGTAATTTGTGTAATTTCAAATTTTATCTTAAATATTTTGTGCTTGCATCTGAATTAATATGTTGCTATTTCTGGCTCTTCACTTCGCTGTAACAATCTAAATGTCCCCTCTGTAGGATGTGTAAAGGTATTCTGATACTGAAAACTGAAGCCAATGCATGAGTGCCTTAAACCTGCAGTATTTCTAATATCCAGCTCTATCCAACTGCCCAGTCAGATTGTATAGAAGTCTATGACAAATAACCATGCTTACTCGATTACATGATTTATTAAACCACAAAATATTTGGAGAGTTTATGATCTCAATCCCTGCTCCGACCTCTCATTCACTTCGTGTTACAAAAAAACAAGAAGGTAACAGCAAAATGCGTAAATCGAGGCTTAAAAATGGAAGTCAGCCAAACTAATCTGTGAAGTCCCGGTGACTATGTCAGCTTCTTATATACAATTTATGTTTTTAATTAATAGTGTTGTTGGAGCCATGAATATCAGAAAGTGGTACTTTGTGTTGTAGATTTAGTAAATGTTTTTTGGTTGGTCATACTTGGTTATTAGTCTTTGTATATATTATTATGATTTATTATTTTGTGATCAATTATGGGTTGAATTAGTTGGGTCCCATGGTTATTGGTGGCACTCATAGTAAATATAATCACCTGTGTGTGTGTGTGTGTGTGTGTGTGTGTGTGTGTGTGTGTGTGTGTGTAAGAGAGGGTGAGAGGGTCGGTGTATTTTTTGTTTACCGCAACTTTTGATAACTGGATTATACAGACTATATGCTTTTACATGTGATAATAAGCCAACCATTTTCATTAATTTAGGATTTTATTCAAAGCATTTTTGGGCCTGAACACATCTTTTTCCAAGCGTGTCAGACAACCAGGCCCGACCTCAGCCTCTCAGGAACATATTGGTTCCTGAAGTCATTATAATTGTTTTTGTTTGACAATGGACTTGTGTGAAAAAAGGAAATAGCTTTATCAGGCTGTGGCCATGCACTACTGTTTGATTTGAAGAGGAATAGAGAAACGGACTAACCTGGGGGAGTAAACAGGACTCCACGAATATTCCCATCTTTCACCGGGTGTCGGATGACCCCGTCTCCAACCAGAAGCCTCTCATTGGTCGCCTCCGCCAGCATCCCGCCCTCCTCCTCCTCGTGCACTGAGAACTTCACCACCTGGGGGTTCAGTGAACATGTTTTTGTGAACCTTTTGTGCAAGGTGTCTGGCCTCATGGACCACAGCAGGCCCATGGGCTGGACCCCGGTGTAGGTCCCGCTGAGGGAGGGGTCTCTCTGCAGGTCCACCTCCCCGCTCCCATCAGCCTTGTATGTGGCCATGGAGCTGAACATCACTCCCTTCTCGTCCGTGGCTCTGGCTCTCAGGGTGACCACCTGTCTGGACCTCAGCCCGGCCACCTTCACATGGACCGGCTCGTCGAACATGCATCTGGCTCTGGGCAGCAGCCGCAGTCGGACCTGGGAGGACATCTCTTCTGGAACATGGGAAAAGATTTATAAATAGTCAAGTCAATGTCAACTTTATTGTCAATCTTCCAGTTTGTGTGTACAGACAGAGAGATCAAAAATACAGTTTCCCACAATCCTTAATACAAAAACAAATATATATAAAAATATGTGACATATACCTACATATACACAATCAAAAGACACATTTATACATATGCACACATTTAGACCTAAATTAAAGCACAACAATCAATATATACAACACAATAGTCACTTCAATATCTTTGAGAATGTACGTTTGTGCAAGACTGTCCATAGCAGCGTAAAATACATTCTGTTTTTAAAGATTAAACCATTACATGAGTTGTTTGGGCCTTTTGAAGCAAGCCAGATGTCTCTGAGATGTTAGCAGATTAACCAAAGACTGGTTGTTTGTTGAGATAACATTTTTTCCAATATTTCACAAAACAGCAGTTGCTCTATCACTTAAGGTTGTGCCTTCTTTCTCTAATTGATCAACTTATAGCCCCTGAGATGTATGCCCCAAGCTTTAGGAAAAAGGAAAAACTTTACAAATGTATATCCCTAGATCTATTGTTACATAAAGTAAAGTAGTGATAACGGCTTACTAACACCTTCTCTCTGTGTACTATTGACTTTATAAAGACATAGGATGCAGCTGCACCAGCTGTGTGCTGCAATTCACAAGCTACCCTGTAGTATACAAAGTCATTCAAACTAGCTGCACCTTTACCAGCTTTGATAACACTTTAATGATCGATAATTATAAAACATATATATTATTCTGAAATGGGCCAATCTGCACAATGACTATTTTTACTTTTGGTCTTCTACTTGAGTAACATTTTGAATGCAGGACTTTTACTTGTAACAGAGTATTCCTACACTCTGGTACATGATCCAAATTAATAGCAGTGCATGGTTTGAATTCCTGTGATGCTAAGTTAGCAGCGTCTTAAAGTACGTAACTAACGCAGGTAACGTAAAGAAAGAAACGTAACTTAACGTTACCTTCTCGGTGTTAACATTCGATGTTCTTCAAAACAGAGATGCACCTTTGCTCTAGTTGGCTCTTGACCGTTATATTTTTGACTGTGTGTTATGCTAAAACCATTCAAAACAGGTCCAAAAGTCATGCTAATGTCAGTAAACAGTGAAACAGGAAGATAAGGCTCTTTCACAATAAAAGCCTCACAACAGCTGATAGGACAGATGGCTTTATTGTATGAAGCACAGACAGTGTGGTTTGACTTCCTTAAACTTACAAAGAAAAAAGCAGCTTATATATTAGTTTAAGAGTTTAAGCTTATTTGTCTTGCCACACTTATAAAGGCATCACTGCGCATCCTTAACAAGTAAGTGACATTATAAACTTGCAACAGGTGTTGGATCGCAATATCCATACACTGGAACACATTTGACTTTGGATTATTTTATATATACATAATTGAATGAGATGATGCCTCCATTTTTTTAGGAAAGCTTTTAAAATCACATCATTTTTGGCTGCAGTATGAACCAAGCCACAATATAAGTCACGTAGCCTACAAACAACTCCAGAGTCCATCCTGCCTTATCTAAATACAAGTGATACTCAGATGTTAGCATTATACTGCCCTCTTGTGAAAAAAGTGCCTTATGACACGCTCCTGGGGGCTTGTTACTGTACAACTTATCCCTCTGTGCCATACATCCATCATCCAAAAGCTATTAAAAACAAACCAATGAATTGCAGCAATCTTTCCTAGTTTAAAGGAGATCTAGATTTTGTTCTATCATTCATCCTTCTGTGAATACCCATCTAAATGTGTGCTATTGTGAGAAGAAAATCTACTTGTTTGATTAGCATTACCTGAAAACTACCTTGCCAAGCTGTTGCTAAGCAGTTAATGAACAGCGCAAAATATATTCATATCGCAGTTTTAATGAATAGTGTCTTCAATTGGTCTTTCTGGGATTCATTGAGAATAGGAAGAACAATGAATTATACCAACCATATGTATCCCTACCAAGTGTTTTTGAATGTGTCCATGTCAAGTGTACGAATAGCATTCCTGTTATTGAACATTTTAATCCAAAATTTCATTTCACGGCAGAAACATTTATTCAGAGGAGGACCCATATTCCACTCATTGCTGCAGAGGCATCACATTTTCTAGTAGGCCTATTACTACATTTGACTTACCTTTAGTTTGAGAAATAGTCCACAGTTAGCTTCAATGTCTTTGATGTGTCTTATTCTCAGTTGTCATGGATGCCAAGTCGGTTTACCTGGCAGTAACACACTGTGCTGTTCTGTGAATAAACGCTAGACTTTGGACCCTCTGCTGAATGAGAGAGAGCGTTTAAAGTTGTAATGAATCTTTCTAGTATTACAGTATGTCTTCTGTCCTCACAGTTTATCGTTGCATGATGAAACATGTTTTTGATGTGGGTACAGCTTGTTTCTCTAGCTCATAAATGCGCACAAATTATAAGAGGGGTATTTTAAAGAGGCTGTATTATCGTTTTTTAGGTTTTCCTTTTCCTGTGGTGTAAAGATTGCTGTGCATACAAAATGGTCTGCAAAGGCTTAAATCCAAAAGTTCTCTCTCACACACTCCCCCGGCCCCTGCCTGAAACGCCTCCATTGGACTCCGTTGTTTACTTCCTGAGCATAGTGATATCATTAAGTAAAACTCAAGCTAATTTAGAGCCACAAAAACACCGTAATAACAGTGTAATTACAGTGTATGGGTGTAATATTGCTGTGACATGGGTGTTATATGGGTAAAATAACAGTGTGACATGTGTATAATACTTGTGTAATAATAGTTTAACATGGGTATAATGGCAGGTTTATTAATGTGTAATGTGGATGTGATAACAGTATAATATGGGTATATTAGGGGTGTAATTACAGTCGGTGTACTGTACGGTGTAATAATGGTGTACCATGGGTGTAATGCAGGTGCAATAATGCTGTAATAGGGTGTATTAGTGTGTAATATGGGTGATATAACAGTTTAATATGGATGTTATGTAGAAAATAGCAAGTGATTACCCATTTAATCACTTGCTATAAACCGAGCAATAAAAAAACTAATACGCACTTAGATACTAACTTAGCACTTAACTAACTAAGCACTTATATACTAACAAAGGACTGGCTTATCTAAAGCCTGTTGAGTAGCACTTGACATTTTTGGCTCTATGAAACCTGATGTACTTATGATTCTGTTTTCTTCAAGTTTGTATCTTCTTGGTCGAATGGACTTATTATGAGTCGCTTTGAATAAAAGCGTCAGCTAAATGAAATGTAATTTAAGGTTTAGATAAAATAATTAAAGTGTTAAAATGTTTGAATCCAGAGACACAGGACGACATGTTTTCGAGTTGAGCATTATTGTGATTTAATTCACTATGTCTTATATCACAAAGAAAGTCTTTAAAAATGCAGACTAGAATTTCTGTATATAAACTGTACACAAAAAGCAAGGCACTATACATTCAGAGCTGCTGTTTCTCTTCCTCGTGAAACCTTTAAAATTACAACTCTTACATCTCGGTAGGTCACGACTCAGCAGATTTAACACAGTGGAGCAACTTGAGATCCTACGTGGTCAGACAGCATCCGGACAGAAAAGAAAAAAAAAACTTTTCCCCACAACATCTGACGTGACGGGATTTGTTTTTACACACGTACACAAATACACATTACACACAAACATTATATACAGCCGCACACACACACACATACATACACAGCATGGCACTCTGACACCAAGCGTACTATGTGCACATTTTCATTCTTAAATCCTGACTTTGGAGGGGACTCCAAAACACCGTGTATGAACCGAAGCAACGTTTATTTTTCCACTTTCTCTTAAAACGTTTGAATTTCTGTTACGTAATGACAAAGTTTAAAGGTGAAACATGACTATAAGCAAGGCGAGTGTCGGCCTTTGTGTTCCTTTTCTTCAGATTCCGGTACTTTCCATCCCAATGTCCTCTCGTGTCCATCAAAACAGGTTAATGTGACATTTCCTGTGTCTCCGTCTCCATCTCCATCTCAACGGGCCAGTTTTTATCCGCTGCTTCCATCGTCGATTTAAAAAACTTTCTTAAAACAATCCTCTGGCCTTCTTTATGTTCACTTGCTTCCACCCTGGTAAACTTTCATATTCCTCTCTTTTCATCTCCAAAGCCTTCTGCAAAGAGAAGTAGAGACAGCAGGTAATTCATCAGGACACACACATTTCACTTCATGTACTGTTTTAACGGAAAGTGTTGTTTCTTGTAACTGATAACATCTGTGGAGCCTTCAAAATTGGTCTTCTGGAGAAAAAAGAACCGGCAAATGTAATGGATTCTTTTTCTTCTGCCTCAGATAATAATAATCCATTTTATTTATAAGCGCACTTTTCAAAAAACTCAAAGTGCTAATAAGGTAAGATCAGGTAAATAAGAGTATTTCAAATACTGCACATGTTGTTAATCTCTTTACATTTCGTGCTTATAAGCCTTTAAAACTTTTCAGAATGATTCCATATGTCAAGGGTACACATTTATTTTTAAATATTCTCTACGACAGAAAGTCATCTACGTTTGATTAAAATTTAAGCGGCTGTGAATTTTCCAAGAAATATTACCCGCTTAAGGTTAAATATAGTTTAAATATAGTTTTCTTGGTTCTATCACAGTTAGATGTCAATTTTAAAACTGTATTACGTATATTAAAGTGTAAAATACATATTCCTACTGGTCAATAATGCAATATATTCTGCATATCAGACTCATTTGGTTCATATATTTGCTGATTACTCGTAGTTTGTATCATAATATACTGTCTGTTTGGTCGATACTGGGCTATTTGAGAGAAAACACACTGGTTTCTTGTTAATGATATATATATGTATCGCTGTGGGGGTTGTTACAAGGGAAGTTTAGTTGTTTCAGTGTTTTTTTCATGCCTCCATTTTGTGCCCCAAAGACAAACAGTGAGTCAGACTGAGAGCAGCTGATGGTGAATCATGAGTGCATTTATTCAAACGAAGGGGAAAGACTCTCATGTGTGTGTGTGTGTGTGTGTGTGTGTGTGTGTGTGTGTGTGTGTGTGTGTGTGTGTGTGTGTGTGTGTGTGTGTGTGTGTGTGTGTGTGTAGAGATGAGTAGCATCAGCAGAAGAGTGTGGTGTAGTCGAAGGTGGTGAAGAGGAACAATGGCTGCACAATTAAATGTCTCAATTATCACGAAAGGTGCACAAAAGGTGTTTTAAAACGTTTGTTAACATTCTCAAATGTGTGTTGAAAACTGCTCAGTCAATCTTTAACCATTGGGGATTATATGGAGGTCAATTTCTACTTGAATAATACTTTTTAAATATACAACTTACCCTACTGAAAAAAACAAGTTAATGACACATTTTTATTTATACGACTGAAACTATAATTTCATCTACATAAATAACCATTTATATTTCCTCAACAGTCATTTTAAAACCCGAAAGGATATCACAAACGAATATATAAAATATAAATCTGAACAATTGTTGGTGTTTCTGCTTGATGAATGGCAATGAATCTGTTATCAAAATAGATGCTGAAATAAATGTTTCTGTCAAATGAGTAATATTAAAAAACGAGTTTCAAGTCTATGAGTCACTTTGTACAAAAAAGGAATTCATATTTTCAAATCATGGCTGTAATAAGTATGACCATAACAAATATATGTAATACTTTAAATATATATTTGTAGTTTCTAATGTTGTAGGACGTGAGTGTGTCTCATATGTCATTTTATATCCGTTGAACATCCTGAATGGTTTTTGACGGCTGCTGTTAAAGGTCTCGGCTGACTGGATTTGATCTAATAGAATAATCAGGAGGATCGTTTCAGACGTAATCGTGCAGCCAAGCGCTAAACTTTCCCCCCCAACCAGACCCACACTGAGGAGACAGCAGTGAAACAGGAGTGAAACAGAAACAGAGGTGTCAAACCACGTGAATATTAAATATTAAGAAAAGAAACACAGTGCTGACGTGCCGTAGAGAAGAGAGGTCGCCTGAATCACACAAATGTCTCTTCTTACCTGATCCACCTACAACTCGCTCTGTGAAGTGAGAGTTAGATGGCGTTAGGATGGATGTTATGAAGAGGAAGTTGTAGATTTGATGGAAAAATCAACCTTTGCATATTTCAAATATGAACTACAATGAGGAATAAGTCCTGTTGTTATTTACAGCTTCATATACATCAGTCTACAGCAGGGGTGTCCAGACTTTTTTCACCGAGGGCCACATACAGACAAATATACGAAGGGGCTGGGCCACTCAGGCGAAGTGAGGTTTATTGCCTCATAATAAGTTATAAGTTGGAAAAGTCAATCCAATGTTGGTAAATTATTATTGATACTTGGAAATGCTGTAAGAAAAAAAACAGCACACAGCTCTCCATGGGGTTTCATTTATTTTGTTAGCAGCTCATTCCTTAAAACAGAAGCCTCAGAGTGATTATCATAAGAGGAAATATGAAAAGTTTATTTCAAGCGTGTTATGGAAATAAGTTATTGGGCTTTTTTCTTATCAACTTAGATTTGTTAGAACATGTTTCCAACTTGAATTGACTGAATTTATTTGAAAATTGGGCTTCTTAACACATGAATACTGTGTAATATATTTGAACATATATATTTAAGAAGTTTTATTTGTGGGCCGTATTTCATTATACTTTTTGAATTTGCTGAGTGCCGATTCAAAATGGTCCGCGGGCCGCATTTGGCCCCCGGGCCGTAGTTTGGACACCCCTGGTGTAATGGATACTGCCCTCAGTGACAGACTTTTTTCCCACTCGTAAAATCCTGAAGTCAAATTTAATACCTTTTAAGACCTTTTTTAAGACCCTTTCCATACATTTTAAGACCTCATCGCAACTTCGAGTTCTAACCGGTTACATTGGCAACACACTTTACCTCACATTTACTTTATTGANCAAACCTTTTTCACAGAGGGCCACATAAAGACAAATATACGAAGGGCTGGGCCACTCAGGCGAAAACTTATAACTTAATTTATGAGGCAATAAACCTCACTTCGCCTGAGTGGCCCAGCCCTTCGTATATTTGTCTTTATGTGGCCCTCTGTGAAAAAGGTTTGGACACCCCTGCTCTAAGCCAAACAGTCACACGACTCCCATTCATTTGTAATGATCTAGCGCCCTCTTGTGGACTAGACTGGTGGTGTAGATATTGGGCAGATAACTGCATTCACAGGAACATTAGCAAGACATGACACACTTATGCTATGTTTAATGATTAATTATTAAGCTCTCTATTTATACTGTTGTCTCTATCACTGCCTTTGGACAATATCACATTGCATTTTACTAGACACACGTTTCTTATTTCCATATAATAATAATAATAATACAAATACATTTGATTTGTAAATCACCTTTCATTGCTAACAGCAATCCCAAGGTGCTACAGGAGGCATAATAAAAACAAACAAAAGAAACATGAATGTGTATTGTCCTCCACTACATTTCAGAGGACAGAGTACAATTTTGAGACACTTTTGCTTTACTTGAGTATTTCCATTATTACTTTTTGTAATTTAACTCCACTACATTTCAGAGGTAAATAGTGTACTTGTACTCCTGTATTTAATACCTTTAGTTGCTTTGCAGATTTGGATTAATGATGTGAAATTTTATCAACACTTAAATAAGATTTAAGTTTCACCTGGAGTAAATTCACAAGCAAGATACGTCTCCTTTTACTCAAGTACAAGATCTGAGTACTTCTCCTGACTCTGTCAGAGGGAGATGTGTTCCCTACTGCATCTGTTTGACAGCTTTAGTTAATGTGGTTCATTTTAGTTGAAGGTGTACTGCATAATGCACATTTTTCAACAGTTTGTGAACATTTAGATATTTATACAAAACCTCACTACATAATATATTACAGTTTCTTTCAATTGCTAAAACACATTGTTTGACAACAGGGCTAATTTTCTCAAAAACACTTAAAACAATTCTCAAAACCACACACCCAAAGTGCAAAACACCACATTTTTCTTGCAAAAGTAAGCACTGCACCTAAAATTACATAAACACTTACCAAAACCGAACTTTTACACCAAATGGCACACAATGATCCCAGCTACGGCCTGACCCAGTTACAAATACCGCTTTCTGCCATAAACCTTTCTTCGAATAACGTGTCACAATCTGGACCTTGATTTGTTTTCGAATTTAATAACGGATATTTTTGTTTTAATTTGTAATTTATTAGTCCAACCGAAGTAAACAATGCCGAGATAGACGTCGCAAAAGGCTCAGTGAAAGAAGAATATGTACAAAAGTGTCCGGTTGTTGTCGAAGTTTTCTTTGATGAAAGGAGTTCTTTTTTTGGCTTTGTACGGAGACAACAGCCCACTCCTGTCTTTTCCTGTCTTCCTTTATAGGTAACTTCGAGTCACACGACGAAACAACTACGATCAAGTCGGTCTATGGAACCGTAGAGTAGAACCCACCGTTCCATAGTTCACAAACTCGAGTCGAGTCTGCGACTCTTTGTGGAGTCCTAACTCCACTTCCACACGCCGTTATATGCGCGCGTCTAGATTATCATTAATCTTTGACTAGCGACGCCCGGTTTTAATTAGGTGGTTCCCGGACTAAACGGGGGCGCCGGGCAACTCAAACTGTGTACACGACNTAGGGGTGGGCGGATCGATCCCAAAATATCGATACTTCCGATATTACGTTACGTTTCAAAATATCGATACTAGAACCAATAGGATCGATACTTTTATACTTTTTTTCCCGTCTCCTCTACTCGTCAATTTCTTCAAAAAACTATGTGCAGACGAACACAAGTGCTCTTTTCTTCTCTCTCCACTGCTGTTCTCCTCTCCTCGAGGCTCGCGCACGCGCAGCGCACTCCCTGCCTGAACGCCGATTATCAAACTGACTGACAGCAGCCAGCAGGGCAGGACAGCAGCAGCCAACGGCTCGCGAGTGCAACACACACAGCGCATGATGGCTGAGAGAAAGAGCAGTGTTGTGTGGAGCAATTTCATAACTGGCAATTACAACTTAGCGAACTGTGATGTGTGCAAGAAGACAGTTCGCTACTCTGGCCACTTTGTATTGTTATTTTTCATGTTTGCACTTTAAATTTGCAAAAGTAAAAGGTTTATTTGTCTATAAAAACTGTCCTGTCTGTATTCATGAAAATGAATTCAGATTT
>NW_011335527.1:2007-9008 GCF_000735185.1 Notothenia coriiceps | reverse complement strand
AAAATGCTTGATCGTCACGTGGTTCAGGGAGACTCAATAGTTCCCCGGAAGTTCGTGGCGGGCCATTTGAATCACGATTTGAATGCATTAATAACAGGATAGAAATGCAATTTTTGGTAATTAGTGGTAGTTACATCAATATATTTTTGTTTTTTTAAAGTAAAATGTGCTAATATTTGAGGATTAAGATAAAATAAGAAGTACTTTATTGATACCAATTGGGGAAATGTTTACGCTGCAGCAGCAAAAGACAAGGCATTGTACATTAGACAGTTAAAAGACTAGAATTAAACAATCAAAAATGTAAACATCTTAAANGTTGACGTTCTTACTACTAGGGGTGGGCGATACCACAAAATCTAGATTCGAAAAAGTATCGGTATCGGCGATACTGGCCCTGAAATACTATGTATCGGATCGAATCTAGATTTTGTGGTATCGCCCACCCCTAGTAGTAAGAACGTCAACAGCCTGATAGCAACCGAAAATCCCTCTCTCATCTCAGATAGAAGATATGATTGGAGACGACCAGCCAATCAGAATTGACCTTCCCGAGTTCTCTGATTGGTTGGTTTTGTGGCACATTTGTAACGCTGTGACAACTTGAGCGAGCGCAGGCAAAGCTGAGCGCGCACAGGCTGGAGAGGTCGAGCGAGCGAGGGAGAGAGAGCGCGTGCAGCGGTCTGCTTGCGCATGGAGCAGGAGTTTTATGAGAGAAAATATATTTCTCTGTGCTCAAAAATGTTCAAGTGCGCGCTCAATAGCATTTTCTATGCTCAACATGTTTCATTGCGTGCTCAGGATAGAGGCACAAATATAACGCCATAAAGTGTGTGTATCTCAGGCGCAGCTCGTACCTGGGTCATGAAGTAGCGCGTGTCCCAGGCGTGCAGCTCTCCTGTGAAAGGCAGACCTCTCTTCTGACACTCCTTCTCCTTCAGTTTGAGGATGACTGCTCGCTCCTCAACACCCAGAGGCTTCAGCTTACGAGCCAGCTCCTCTGAAACAACACAGCAGACACAGTCAGGAGAGGACCTCTGCATGTCTTCTTTCCTGATTTTTTTATCTCTCCTATTAACGATTTTGTAAAGGCCACATACCTATCAGTTTTTCCATTGAGAAGAATTCCTTTATACGTTTTTAGCTACAGGTTTTCTTGTCAGTTTACTCTCCTCCCTACTAACTCATAAAAAAATTTGTTTACTTTATACCATCCCTGTTTTCACAAATATGATAAACTTGGCGACTAACAATTATTTTCACTTTTGATAATTTTGTGAGTTATTTTCTAGTTACTCATTTGGTCGATGGAATGTCAGAACATAGTGAAACATTTCCCGGTGATGTCTTCAAATGTTGTCTTCAGTCCAACCCCTAAGATATTCATAATTAAGATGATATCAAATACAAACCCCAATTCCAATTAAGTTGGGACGTTGTGTAAAACGTAAATATAAAAACAGAATACAATTATTTGCCAATCCTTTTCAACCTATATTCAATTGAATACACTACAAAGACAGGATAAGTAATGTTCAAACTGATACATTTGATGTTTTTTGGCAAATATTCACAATTTTTTTATTTGATACATGCAACAAGTTCCAAAAAAAAGGTGGTTTTACCCCCGTGTTACATCACCTTCCTTCTAACAACACTCCTAAGCATTTGGGAACTGAGGACACAAATTTTTGGAGCTTTGTTGGTGGAATTATTTCCCATTCTTGCTTGATGTACGACTGTTACTCAACAGTCCAGGGTTTCCGTTGTCGTATTTTTGCAATGGAGACAGGTCTGGACTGCAGGCAGGCCGGTCAAGTACCCTCACTCTTTCACTACGGAGCCACGCTGTTGAAACGCATGGAGAATGTGGCTTGGTATTGTCGAAGCAGCCTCCCTCTCCTCTGTCATCATCCTTCTGGACCTCTCTGCTGCATTCGACACGGTGAATCATCAGATCCTCCTTCGCACTCTCCAAGAACTTGGAGTTTCAGGCTCTGCACTTTCCCTCCTCACCTCATACCTCAAAGACCGCACCTACAGGGTAACTTGGAGAGGGTCCGAGTCCGACCCTTGTCAATTAACTACAGGGGTCCCTCAGGGCTCTGTTCTTGGTCCCCTCCTCTTCTCCTTGTACACAAACTCGCTCGGATCAGTCATTAGCCCGCATGGTTTTTCATACCACTGCTACGCTGACGACACCCAACTAATTCTGTCCTTTCCCCGCTCAGAGACCCAGGTCGTCGCACACATCTCTGCTTGTCTAGCAGACATCTCTCAGTGGATGTCTGCTCACCACCTCAAGCTCAACCTTGACAAGACTGAGCTGCTTTTTCTTCCGGGAAAAGATTGTCCCACTCTTGACCCGTTTCAAAAAAGGGTGAATTTTTTTTTCTACTCTCTCCCGGAACAAATTAAAAAGTAAAGGATCCATATGGAGTTGATACCCTTCTTCCTGGGTTTTTACTCTTTTTTTTTTTTTGTTTTTTAGGTTGCCTTTTAGGGTGTAACAAAGACTAAAAATTTACTTTGAAATAAACCGTTTTTAAATAACCAACGCCCTTTTATTCATAAACCCAGGTTATTGTTTCCAAGAGTAGAGGTTATGAAACAACATAATGGGGAAACCAACCGTTTTACTGTCCTAGTTTTTGCAAAAGACAATTCAGAAGGGTTTGGGTTCCCAAAAAAGTGGTGGTGAGTGACAACGACCATAAAAACCGGGGTAAGGAGGTACCGTTCTAAGGAGGAAGATCCCCCTCGTCAACTACAAAACCCCCGACAGCGACCCGTTGTGTTCCTGAAAGTTGAGGGGAGGTTTCTAAAAGATACCCTAACTCTAGAACCTCCTGACCGATCCGGTGAGGCCCCACTGGCAACACTTTTACCGAAGAATGCTTCCCGGGGGGTGAGGAAGCAAGCGGGCCCGCAACACACAAACCCTAAGTAACAGTACGACCTTTCTGGGGTCGGTGGCAAGTAAAAGAAGGTTAACGGGGAACGACTACCTTCCTCCAACCAAGTGAGTTTTTAGAAAGTGTCTATGTACCCGGGGTAAAGTAAAGAAAGGGAAATGTTCTAAAGGGTCCAGCAAAGGAACCAGGGAACACGTCTTTTTGGTCGGGGTTTCGTATACAAAGGGGCGGGGTCGGGTTACAAAAGGTGGTCATCCAAAATACGCCACAAGAAACCTAACCCCGGTTTGAAGTCCGTTTAAAGAAAGAGGAGGTTTTGTGCCCGGATCCACCCTCAAAAAATTGGTTTTTCAAGACCGGCTGATAGAGGGGGACCAGTAGGTCGGACGGGGTCTTTGCCCGCCGCCCGCCGCGCGGCGCCCTCAAGGGCCGCCCCCGCAGCTGCCCGGCTGCAGGCGAGAGGCGTCTGTTTCTGGGCACAGCCCAAGACCGCCTATAACCGAGTGCAAGAACACTAAGTAAAACTGGGGTGCCCACCTACTAGTAACGGGCACCTCGGGGTCAGCTCCCTCTAAATAGTCACGCAGAACAATAACAGTAAGGGCAAAAAGATTATTAACCGCAAGGGTGTCAACTAAAGAAGTTGGTTCCGGACGAAGATGGATAACGTCTAAGTCAGAAGGTCGGACCACGTCCGCAGATGTTTTTAAAAAAAAAAAGACGCACAGGATCAAACTGTCGAGAAAGCCAGACCGGTATCACCCATACCGTCACACTGACGGAAACTCCAACACCTGTCCACAGAAACCAGTATGACTATTTCTCAGTTTGTCGCGACGAGTGAATTATGCAATGTTCACACGGTCGCTCCCTGTCTCCGTCCGAGAAATTTTCTTTTCAATGTACAGACACTCTCGGGTCTTTAGACAAACAAACATCCACTGGTTTATGAATAGAAATGGCTGCTTAAAATGGTTAATTAAGTAATTTTTAGATGTTACACTGCAAAGGACTTAAGAAAGGGGGGGTAGACAGAGAGTACGCGAACGTTCACATGGATCCTTACTTTTAATGTCCCCCCGGAGAAGAGTAGAAAAATTCCCCCTCTTGAACGTGTGTAACCGACCGACTGATTTATGAAAAACGGGGGTGACATATATTCCGTAAAAATATGAAAAATAAAAAGTTTTATGGTTTGTCTAGTAATTAAAATCGGGTAAGGAGTAAAGCGAGTTAATTGTGACAGAAACCGTACCCGGACTAAGAACTCTTCCTGCGTAGAATGTCCCGCGAACCGTATACGATGAATGTCGCCAGAGTCCGGCGAAGCTTGCACGATACAGGCACCGACAGAGGAGGGACTAACCACCCTCAACCGGTATCGGCAAAATCGCGGTGAAGAAAACTGCAGTATCTTCACAGTTTTAGACATAGTACAGACGATAGTCTAGCGACGGTCCCCCGGGGAAAAAAAAAATCCTCTAAACCATACCTCCTTTTTATCTTTCCCAACACTAAAGACCCTGTGGAACGCACTCAAGGGACTTGGACCCCCTGTGTATAAGTACATATTTCTGCATGTTTTGCACGTAAACGGTACCTATCCAGTGGAAATTGAATGTTAAATTTGGCCGAATTATACAGTTAGGCTTTGTAATCTTCCTAACGGGTTGTAACAGTTTGGTATTTGTCTCTTTCCATTCGATTTATTAACGATTGGTAATCGAAGCACATCGAATCGTATTGTACAGTTATTGTCGGAACTAATCGTTTGAGGTTAGGTTGAGTTTACGGTACTTATACGAGGTTATTATAGGTGCAAGTCACACGCATTGTATCTGAATGACTAACCAGTCGGCGGCGGTTTTGAGTTGTGGTGCAGTGGTGCTAAATCCCAGGTTCGACGAGAGTCAGCCTGACTGCACGAGGAGAAAAAGAAGGATTGAGATCATGATCCCCCACATTGCCAGTTGTTGTAAACCAAAAATCCAGTGCCAAGCAAGCCAAGCCAGCCATGTAAAAGCATGGCGTCTTTTTTAAGAAGACAACCAGAGACGGTGAACGGAGTTCAAACTTACGATCCGTCTATTACAGAAGTGCCTTCCGTCAGGTCTTTGCTAGTTGGGTTATAGAACTTACAGAGGTAGAGGCGACAGAAGATCGTTCAGGCCTAAACGTCCTATTTGGGTGGACCCCGTCACTCGAACACAAGAAAGTAAAGAGATGTTTCATGTTTACATTTTTTTTGTGAAAAAACGGTGAATCAGATGGTTTACTGAATACTGTCCGTTGATGTCACTTGATGATGGTTTCAAGTTTGTAAATAAGTAAATGGTTTGTTCATTGGTTTGTCGGGGACTCACTGACTCGGATATTAGGGATTTTGAAACGACTTTTCCATCTGACCATCTAATCTGATATACGTAATGTGAAATCTGTAGGATTGTATATGTCATAGGTGACATCACTGATGATGAGAGCTGGTACGACAAGGTGATACAGATTCGGTTAGTGTAGCGATCGAAGGGAACTACAGTGTGTCTAAGAGGGCTCGTCAATTCTATAAAACGCCTGAAGCACTCAAAATCATTACCGGCGGTATAGTGTTCGGCCTGTGCTACAAAAGCAGAAAAGAGTCGCGTTTAAAGAGCTAGATACCTTCCAAAATCTAGCAAATCCTGTTTTTCCTCTTATGAGCATTCACGATCAAAAAAACGCTCAGGTTCATGGCCAAGGGCTGCAAGGGCCAAATTGGCCATGAACTTGGCTTTGAAAGCGTTCAGGTCATGGCGCAAGCCAGCATGGCAATGCGTCGGTGAATCATCACATGTCTCATCTGAACTACCTCGTTTTGAAGAGTAAGGGGTGCGCGGTGGCTTCCAACCAAGACGACCACCCAATTTCGCTTTTGACTGGACAACGAATTCGGTCACGACCCTCGAGACCTCTGTGTATAAACCCGCTTGAAGAAGGGATCGAGGGAAAGAAGGGTAGGCTAACAATAGGTCGACGTTTCAAGTTTTCGGTTGTAGACACCTACCATACCCCCACACAATCACGGGGGTACCGGTTGAACGTGTAGACACTCCGTGGTAATTACGACTTTTCCGTGTTTTTCATAAAAAGATCCTACAGGGACGAATAAAGTCGTTGCTGGTTAATGTAATGTAATGTAACGTAAATCCGACTGCGAAAATAGGTTTTAGCTGAATGGTTATTCACGCAAGTAGCTGGTTGTTCTATGTTGAACTTCTTTGTCCTTTAGTATATTCATGTAGTCCAAAAGTATCTCGAATTTTTTACAGTTCACGCATGAGTTGACCAAAATCTATTCGGTCGGGAAAATAATCATATCTTCACGAAACAATCGTTAAGAAACAATCATTAGATAGTTAGCTGTCACCTCAGCTTGCTCTACTCATAAAGTCAGAGGGGCCTTCTACACGTTCGATAGACGTACAGGACTAAAAGTTACCCCTCGAGTACGGTGGTTAAAACCTCGGTCCTATCGTTGGGTGCACAAAAAACGACGTCATCGCCGTTCGAAACCCCAGGGGGAGCGTCAACGCCCACGTCGCTCGACAAACGACTACGGTCTCGCCTCACGTGCACGACCCCACATGTCAAATTGGTACGGACCTACATCCTTCCCGGTCTAGGTAAGCGTCGTAGGGTGGTCCCATGCGTTCGACTGGTAACAGACTTACCTAAAGATTCGGTTAAAGGTCCTTCGGTCACTTCCCTCGCCTCCTCGCCACACCACACACCCTCTTAAATCCTTCCAACCTTCTGGTCCTGCTCGGCGACGTAAGACTACTCGACGTCTCCAGCCTACCGTGGTACGTCCATCTGTCGGTCCTCCCTCAACGTCATCAGACCGCAACTCTACTGCTCTCGGACCCGGTCTTGGACGCAGCGAAAGACGCCAGTCCACCCCTGCATTAGGAGGACTACAACATTTCTCACATAGACCGTCGTTGCCAACATCGTCCGTACAAACGTACTTCCTGTCAGAACGAATAGATCCTAGTGTGGGGTCTAAGGAACGTCGACTCAGCCCCTTTGGTTGTCTGGCCGACGCCTACA
>NW_011335527.1:0-1983 GCF_000735185.1 Notothenia coriiceps | reverse complement strand
CTCACTGCCTCTCATCCAATCACTAACCCTCACTGCCTCTCATCCAATCACTAACACTCACTTCCTCTGCACTCACTGCCTCTCATCCAATCACTAACACTCACTGCCTCTCATCCAATCACTAACACTCACTTCCTCTCATCCAATCACTAACATTCACTTCCTCTCATCCAATCACTAACACTCACTGCCTCTCATCCAATCACTAACACTCACTGCCTCTCATCCAATCATTACAACTGCTCTCAGATCAGCTAACTGCTCTCAGATCAGCTGACTGCTCTCAGATGAGCTGACTGCTCTCAGATCAGCTGACTGCTCTCAGATGAGCTGACTGCTCTCAGGACACATTTGCTTGTTTGTTGTCCATCTTTATGTTTGTTGATGCATTTGACACACATTTAGTGAAAGTACATATGAAGCGCTGTGGAGAAATAAAAGGTGAAACATAATTGGTGTGTGTTTTACTTTTAGAAACCAACAGCTGCACGATGTAAACAAACTCTGTGACGGTGGAAAATAATCAAGCAGGATTTTAAGCTGTGAGATATAAGAAGAGAGCAATCCGGATGAAGCTAACATGTTTTACACACTTTTAAACATCCAGACATGAAAGTGATTTCAATGTGAAAATAAATAATAAATAAATAAACTTTTTTATTCTAAAATTAGAATACAAATGAAAAGTGCAGCAAGAATATAATTCCATAAAACTTCAAATATATAAATGACTATAAGTTTATATTAGCATCAGAGGTGATTGATTTCCTCCTGCTGTGATCAGGTGATCCAGGAAGCAATGGGACCAATCAGCTGTCAGCATGACGTCACCATAAGAGTTGTATTACCCAGAACGTGATGTTGTTATTTACCATGAAGAGGAGCGTTGGGGCAAAGCTCCAGGATACACTCAAATAAAAGAGATTTCATTTCCTGTTGGTGTGTGTACGTTTTCAAATGACTGATCCATCTGAAACATGTTCTATACCACTCCAACGGTGTTTCAGGGCCGGTTCGGAGCTGGAGCTTGAAAAGCACCGGGTTTTCCTGTTCACACCGCAGCGGAGCAGCCTCTTAGCTCCGGAATCCGGTTCGTTTCAAGCACCAACAAATTGTCTGGCCAGAGCAAAAGCACCGCATACGTCACGCTTACGTCGAGGCGGGGGCAGGGGCGGGATCAACTCCTGAACAACAACAAAAAGCCTACGTTTTATCCAATTTGTACACAACGATGGAGAAAGTTAACAAGCAGCAGTGGTCCACTGAAGAGACCAGCTACCTGCTGGGAATCTTGTCTTCTGAAGAGGTACAGAGGAAGCNAGCTCCGGCTCTTTTCACACCGCCCAGAGTCCGACTGGTGCTGCATCATTGCGTCGTTTGCGTCATGACGTAACCGTTTGCGTGCCTGCTTCATAAAGCCAAACCCCAACAATGGCCGATTGTGCTCCAGCTAAGCTGGAGCACAATCGGCCATTGTTGGGGTTTGGCTTTATGAAGCAGGCACGCAAACGGTTACGTCATGACGCAAACGATGGCGCAATGATGCAGCACCAGTCGGACTCTGGGCGGTGTTAGCCGGAGCTAAACCGAAGAACCGGTTCGGAACCTGAAAAGCTCTAGCACGGAGCTTGAACCCGAGTTGCGTTGGTGTGAATGAGGTAAAAGTCTCCATGAACCAAAGAACCAGAGAACCTTAGAACCAGATAAACAACAGAACCTTAAAACCACAGGAACAACAGACCATTAGAACCACAGAACAACAGGAACAACAGAACCTTAGAACCAGATAAACAACAGAACATTAGAACCACAGAACCTTAGAACCGCAGGAACAACAGACCATTAGAACCACAGAACAACAGGAACAACAGAACCTTAGAACCAGATAAACAACAGAACATTAGAACCACAGGAACAACAGACCATTAGAACCACAGAACAACAGGAACAACAGAACCTTAGAACCAGATAAACAACAGAACA
>NW_011335526.1:136287-141427 GCF_000735185.1 Notothenia coriiceps | reverse complement strand
GGAGCAAGGACAAGATATGAGATGTATCTGGAAGACCAGAAGAAGTTGAGAGAGCAAACCACTAAAGAGAAGAAAAGAAAGGAGCTCTCCCAGGAAATCCAGAAAGTGAAAACAAAGCGGCAAAAAGTAAAGACTAGCGCTGAAACAATGGAGAAAGAAGCACTTGAAATGGCAGTCATGGCAGAGAAGAAGCACGATTTTACACTGCTGTCAAAATCAAATGCCTATCGGAAAGGGGTTGCTGATAAAAAGGAAGAGGTGGCAGCTCTAGACAAAGCCCTGAAAGAGCTGCGAGAGTCTGTCAATAAGTTAAAGCAATGAGGTATGCGCAATAGCCTTTATGGATGTATGAAAGATTGTAATATTTATTGGTCACCCTCCTAAAGACAAATATAACACAATTTTAGCTTATGGAGATGACCAATTTTAACTGAAAATAACATTCTGTTTCAGATCTTCAGACTGTAGAGAGGAGGAGGAAGAGGAGTGGAGAGGGGGAGGAGCCAGGAGGGCACAGAAGGAAAGAGGGAGGAAGAAGAGAAGAGGGGCGAAGATGAAAGAGGAGAAGAAGAGGAGGATAAGAGAGTAGAGGATGACAGAGGAAAAGGGAGAAGAGTGGAGAGGAGTTGAGAAGAGTAGGAAGAGAAGACAGGAGCGGACACAAGAGGGGAGGTGTGGAGAGAAGAGGACAGGATGAGATAGGAGAGGAGTGGAAGACAGAACATATATAAATCCCAGTGCTCATGTCTTTCAAAGTTCCAGTTTAATAAATTGTTGTTCATCTACAGCTTGTTGCATTATTTCATGCATTGATATTATCAATAAGACATATCTAAGCATTTACAATGTAGACTTGACTGGCACATCTTTTAAATCAAGTAAGTAGTCAGGTGTCCTAGGGGGTTGTGTGTGTGAGGGGAGGGGGCGCGGATGGGGGCGGAAAGCTTCAGGGGCCTATAGATCATCACTTAATATGGTACCTGGAAAATCAGGAGGTAGCATGGAAAAAAATTTCAAGGCAAGCGTGGGAACCCTGAAGAGGGACAACCTTCATCAAGTTTTAGTCCACAGATATGTCAAAGTAAGGGCAAATTACAATTGTCTTCTCATCTGACATTACATATTTATGAAGGATGTCTGCAATGTAACCTCATGGCTATATACATTATGTTCTCCCTTATCCACACTTCCTCTTGCAAGTCAGATGGTGTCATGGAATGTTTCAACTGTTCTTCTGAAGGTCTTGTACTGAAAACTGGTGTTCTTTGCATTATGGTGTTGCATGGCGCTTTTGCTCTGACATTTTCGTTTTTTGGTAAAGATCACAGAGGGCAAAGGTGGAAGCTGCCAGCTTCAGCGGCTTCAAAAAGGAGCACAACCTTGATCAGGAGACCATACAGCAGCGGGTATATGATGTCAGGCAATGGGCGGTCACAGGTAAGACATACCACAGGTTTTCCATATATACATCTGTTCATTACTGTAAGTTTAGACACACAATATAAGTTGGCCATATGTTGAAACTGAGACTGTCACTGATTGTATCTCTTCTCCAATTGTTTTTTTGCAACTATTTAGAGAGTCTACGCCCCAGGGTGTACTGAAGGACTGAGGGTGGATATTGAGAACATCACCGTCACTCTTTTGCGCAGGAAGCAAGATCTGTATCGTCAGCATGGTTTGTTGTCAAACGTAGTTATTGAAATTGCCTTTCAAAAAACAACAAAAAACATTCTGGCACCATGACACAGTTTTGTTTCCGTTTCACTTTGCAGACAGCAACCAGGCAAGGCAAAGAAGAGGAAGAAGAATGACAGAGCTGAAGAAGAAGCTTCGCGAAAAAGTTGTGCAATACAACACCGGAGTGCAGGAAGAACAGATCGACGAGGAGTTGGCTTGCAGCTTGACAGAGGGCTACATCCTTACCATGGGAGAGGCCATGCAAATGGTAGGATAATTGCTGTTTGGCTTGTTGTTTTTTTAGCTCTATACCAAAATATGAAAGAACCAATGCTATCGCTACAAAGATTTGGTGTCTCAGAAATGAAAATCATTTCTGTAATAATATAATTATGAGATAAATATTTCCCTTGTCCACTACTCCATTCCTTTCCTCAACTAAAGGCAACACCTTCAGGTTGAAGAGGTCTGTCTGTTGACCAGGTAATGTCTTGGAGGAGGCAGAGCATCTGGTGAAAGAGATGTCGCAGCACTCATGTTCCTTCTGAAGGAAGTGCAAGAAGTGGAAGCACTCAGAGGACAGACTTTGGAGGGCATCAAACCAGCAGTATGTCTGAGATCTTAACATTTGAATATTTTCATCACCTCTTCAACACACTTACATGTCTTACATAAGTAGAACACATCTGTCACTGTGTCAGGCCGAAGTGAAATGTAAATTACTGAAACTATTCATTATCAAGATCATAATCGATTATTTTCTGTCTATTGACTAATTTGTTAAGCACTATATAAACATTAATCAACATATCCCATTTGGCACCCAATATATATGTAACATCCTTCAGTTTAAGATGGATTTACCTATTTGTGAGTGTTTTTTACATATGCAGCATTGTACAATGCAAGAGATTTGCAAATTGTCATGGTTGTTTACATTGAGCCTTTGCTGTGGATTATCCTCTACAGAGTTTTCGGTGACCTGACAGAGGATGCTGCACATGGGCTCAAGAGTGTCCTCAGTCGGAGGTGGCACTTTCCTCAAAAAGCAACACAAACAGGGCTGTTACATGCGTAATACAGCGGTGTAGCCGCTATGGAATGCTATGATCTTCAATTTACAAGCAGGGACATTGAGGAGTCGGATGACAATGACTACACTCTAGCCCTGAGTCTTGAGGAAGAAGACCTGTAAAGGTTTCTGGCCAAGCAACACAGAGGCACTGGAGAGCTCTTTCACAAGCGACGTTCCAGTCCACATGCTGGTGCACGCCATATAATAAGACAAAACACATTTAAAAACACACATTACAAAATCCACGATACATTATAAAACACGAATGCAGCATATGGACTGGAATCATGACACCTTGCCCAAACTGTTCGCGCGACTGAGCTTATAGTACATGTGAAAGATGTGTTTATATCTTGTCATGACTCCGTTGTTATGTAAATGTGTTTTTGACATTGATTATGACACTGCACCGAGCATGTGGAGGTTACAGCGCGTCGCCTTGTGATGAGCTGCCATGAAATCTGATGTACTCACACTAGGTCCTATACAGAACCATGGTTATACAGGTTACTTGCATGTCCGTCGACGACTCAGGTCTATTCATGTGAGTACATTGTCATCGAGCTCCTCAATGTCACCATATTCCTCATTAGTAACGTGCGATGCAGGGTCACTCGATACCGACTGACCATAGCTCACTCCACCGCTGTACGATCTACAGGTTGTTTGTGTCTGGCTTTTGTAAAGGGTGAATTGCTCACCTTCGAACACAGGAACACACTTGAGCGCCATTGCAGCTCCTTTTTTGTTGATTGTCCCGAAATCTGTATAGGAGTAAGTCACACAGATAGTCTGAACAGCCTCGTAGTCTGCTTTAGACTGACTATCGCGCCGGTAGTATTGTCATTCAATTTCTACAATGCTCATGTCAAACCCATACAAAGACAAATGTTAAATCCGTATTAACTCAAAGCTGTTACTTGGACTATTAGAGTAGTGCGCGAGCGTTGTCCAACACATTGAAGGAATGGAACCATGTTGGCATTAAATGTTGCTATACTGGGTACGTGACGTACTAATATCATCCCTACTCCGACCATTCACCATAACTACGAACTTATGTCTCGCTTCGAGTCGCTCAATCGCATCTATGTTGTCGCATGTTCGCTTTGCTGTTTCTACTTCGGACTGATACTTTTACAGATGTGTTCGTATGCTAAAGCCATATGTAAAGAATTGCAGTATTACACTGTGTGCATAGACGTTTTAATGATACGAACTATACAAGATTGTTATCAGATTTCAGACATACTGCTGGATATGATGTGTCCAAATTCTGCTCTGGTTGCTTCATTTAATGCGCTTCCTTAGTAATGCACATGATGTGCTGTCGAGATCTCTATTCAACAGCGTCCTTGCCTCCTGCCTGTTAAATGATAGCCTGACCATGCATTGCAGGTCGGATGCACTTCAAAGATTATCAGAGCCATCTTCAACTTGAATAGATGTCTGCATTGCGTTTGTGACATGACATGCAGTATGTGTACAAGTTGGACATATTCAGTGGATATTCATAATCAGTTAGTATATTCACTATTATAGTTTAGATTTTCATATTTCAGTGTATACCACATATCTTGTGATCGATACCGCATTGGTCATTCATTATATAGGTATAGACTAAAACATCGAACCAAGGTTCCTCAACAGTGACATTATCATATACTCTATCGATGCGTCGTACAGTAATGTACCCTCTGCAGATTGCAATCGCCACTTCTACGTCTTATCTGTTTTCTAGATACGTCAGGAGTTGTATTGCAACTTTGTCGCGAAGCTTCTTATGTCTGTCTCTTCAACTTAGTCTCTTAAGCCTTGCCGTGAGTGGTTTGCAAAGTGAACGGAACAAAACTTTCATGGTGCAGAATATATTTGTCGTTATTGAAAGGTAATTTGTCAGATTTAACCTCTTTGGTCTCGAACTATGTTGGACACCCCAAATGCCTTTGCTTACTGCTCAAGAAGACTCTGGACGTTGGATGCTAGTCTCAGATGTCAGCCCTTACAGTTTGTCTGTTGTTGCACTTCCTCCGTAGTACTCTCTGGATGTAGCTAAGCACTAAACCAATTTGTTATAAGAGACAAAACAGATCAGTGACTATGTTCTCAGTCTAATCCAATGATATGGAACGCTTCTACTTTCCCTATGAATGCAGTTATTAACATTCTTATGTTTTATCAAATATGAACATGTTAGACTTCTACCTGTAACCGCAATAGCCTGACATCTTAAACCACTAGCGGTGTACGGGGTTAAAAAAAAAATCAACTTAACAGGTCTTTGAACTAGACTGATGCTGCTGTTCTCCAGCTTGCTTCTGTGTGATCCTTGTACAAAAAACAAGGAGCAAATGTGCAGCGAAAAAGCACCATGCAACGCGACCA
>NW_011335526.1:120459-136244 GCF_000735185.1 Notothenia coriiceps | reverse complement strand
CACACACACACACACACACACACACACACACACACACACACACACACACCCTCTATGGTTTGTTTGCTTTAAGCATGCAGAGGGCAGGCCTCGCCTCAGAGGTGACTGATTTACAGTTTGTTGCTGTCTGTCAAACAGCTGACAGATGGGAAAGCAGCGCTGCCTCCGCCACACTGTCGCCACTCTCAGATGCTTTGCAGTTTCCCTAGTGGCAAGAATGCTGAGCAGCGCTCCTTAAGTTTGATGGGAGGTTAACAGCTACCATAAAAGCGTAACAGGACAGAACATACTTTATTGCTTTGTACCTGTGATGACCATTGAACCTGCTAAAAATCCTGGTAAAGCTATTTCGGCAACCAAACTGTACCCACATTGTAAATACGTTCTCATCTTTTGAAAACTCTTGGAAAAACCCGGTCATTCTTGGTAATGAAATAAGAACAAAAATGTAACACAGTGTGTTCTGTGACGTCATGTTGACTGTAAATGTCCAGAGATATAAATAGTGTGAATGTGTCTGACATGCTCATAGTGTGGGATACAACTTGTTTCTTATTTTAGCTGTTTTTCTAAAAGGCTCCAGTGTTGGGCTGGACTTTCATCACTTACTATTAAACTGACATAAACCTGTTAGCACTTTTTGTGCCCTGCTGCGTAGAGCACATTTTTATCATATGACAAGTATTTTGGGCGTTAAAGTTAACAATTAAAGGGGCCCTATTATGCTTATTTTCAGGTTCATATTTGTATTTTGTGCCTTTACGTTTACATGCTTTAATGTTAAAAAAAAAAGGTGCTTTATTTTTCTCATACTACCTGTGCTGCAGCACCTCTTTTCACCCTCTGTCTAAAACCTAAGGCCGGTCTGCTCTGATTGTTTGGCTGGCCGACTCTGTTGTGATTGGTAAACCGAGGGAACTTTGGGATTTTAGCCTTTACAGACCATTTACTTGCACAAAACCTATATAGCACACTATAGGAAAGAGAAAACCCCAAGGAACATAATAAGGCCTCTTTAAAGCCCACTGATTGTTTCTGTTTAAGATTTAGCTCACCAAGCTTTTTCTTTAGGTTCTCTACCCTGGTCTTTATCAGTGCCAGTCTGGTCTGTGACAGCTCTTTCTTTCCTCCGCTGAAGGAAATGATCATGATATAACAGACACAAGTAGCGCTTGGACGTTGTAAGACTGCTAAATGAAAAGTCTGGAACGCACCTGGTTTTCACATGGGCTGCTGTTTGGGTTTCCACTCTCATAACAGGGACAGGATTTAGGTTTCTGTTCCTCTAGTTTAAAGAAAAACAGGCTTAAATTACCCTTATTGGATATGAGATCCAGACATTTCCTGCCACTTCAGAATATATCTCCAGATAGAACAATTGAGAATAAGCATCCAACTTTAAAGACACAGTTGTATTTAAAGCAGGCTGGATAATTGATGTTGAATATCATATGAACAAACAAGCAATGCAAATGTGTAAGGGGAGACTAATTTCCTCCTAATTGAGCCACAGGGTTTTTTGTTTTGTCAGGAGATTTTAGACCAAATGGAGTCAGATTCCCGCAGATCTCCTGGGATGATGGGAGGGTCGGGCTGGAGTCTAGCAGAGCTTGGAGATCCCAGCAGTCCCCCCGGCTCCTTAATCCCTGTCATTAACTTGACTACACGGAGAGAAATGGCCTGCTCGCCTGCCATTACCCTCTCATCAGCCTGTCCTTTGTCCCCTTATTTCTTCCCTCACATCCTCTCTTTCATTAGACTTGTCTCCCGCTACTTTATTTTCTCCTGCGGGATTGTTTCCAATGGTTTCTACAGGATTTCCTTCCTCATCTTCCCTGTGGGTGCAGGTGAAGCATAAATCTTAAGTTTTTCACCTGCACACTTAGTTTAAACAGAAACCAGACTAAGCCGCAATCTTGACAATTTATTTTATATAACCACCAATCTGACCTATTTTTACAACACTCTGAAAACAATGACAAGTTGCAAGACAGTTGTTTATATTAGCTCTGTTACATGATTTATATTTGTAGTGGGTATAAACAATGACTGGTCATGGGAATTTATATCCAGACAGCTTCCTTTTAGTTTGTTTTTGTTTAATGCTTCTGCTTGATTATCAAAAAATAGACAAGGTGCTGTTTTATTTTTTTTTAAAGGAAACTATAGTTGTTGTTAATGGCAAGAACAATAATATTTATACAATAATTTAATCTTGGCATCTTTTAAATAAATAGCTTACCTCAAGGAGATATAAAAAAAAGTTGGACAGATGAATCTCAGTTGGCAAGGACACACTGTCATAACAACACTGCTATAGTGCATCCTGTGGTGCTTGCTGTTTTGTCCATTGAAACACACACACACACACACACACACACACACACACACACACACACACACACACACACACACACACACACACACACACACACACACACACACACACACAGGGGTGGTCTAGGGTCCTAAGAAGGGAGAGGGGAAACACCTTGTGACCCCCTTGTTCCTGACCGAGCTACTAGAGGAGACAACAAGGATGCACGACATCAACTCTACACAGCTGCCTTGATTTGAGTCACTATTTGGCAGACATTTAACATCACAATTACCAGCTTAAACCTGTTGCATTTATTACAGTAAGTGTTAAAAAACATTGTCTCCTGGGGGGAAAAGTGTTAAAGAAGTGCACATTTAAACTAAGCAGAGGCTCAAATGGTTGTCCCAATAATCGGTCCATTGTGATTGTGCAGTTTTTTTTGTGGTTTCTTGGCAGACATGCAATGAGGAAGGTGGATAAATCATAAATAAAAAGTCAGGATTTTGTTTCTGGTGGCAACAGCGGTAATCAGCTTTTAAACACGGTTGTAGTTTGGCTGTGGCTGGGCCATGTTTGGGTTTTGATATGGATGAACTGTCTCCCAGACACAGACAGCATGACTTCTGCTGCTGATAAAGCCGTCCCAACCCACCCTCCATTGGAGCCATCCAAGGAAAACTTTGCTTGATGCACGCACATGTTCAGTTCACCGACAGAGTAAATGTCTCTAATAGTAAGTCAATCTGAATTAAGTTACTTTTTCATCATGCAGCTACATACACAGAGAAAGCTGAACTCGAAGGTGCATGACAGCTTCTAGTGATTTAGCTTCACACACACATGATTTACAATGTCAGACTCATGATGGAGAAAAAAGCATTACAATTGATGCAGCCCAACAAGAAACATTGTCTTTTTTACTATTCACACTCCTATCCCTTGTCAAAACAAGCACCTACATTATTGTGCAATTCAAAAGCTGACAATTCCACGATTTTTTGATTACATTTGGAGATATTGCATGTTTTTTATATGGAAATAGTTACTAATTTAGCGACAAACTGCTATCCTTTTTAAAGTTGTTTCTTCTCCTTTTTCACATTGTATTTTCCCCAGCAATTCCAAATAAACTTTGATGTGTACAATCGGTGGAGTTTCCCTTAGAGTGACAAGTTTGTTTTTCAAAAGTTAAGGGACCATCAAAAAAGTTATTACAGTGAAATTGAGTTTTTTATTGTTACTGAGGTATGGGTATTTTAAAAGTTTAGAGAGCAACTTTTTATCATCCTTGATTTCCATTTGGTTTCATCTCGAAATGTTTTGAAATGTCCTGAAAAACTCACATAAAATACAGAGAAATCATATTCTCCAAAACTCATCACGGTGTATTTGGCCACATGCCTTAAACAACAATTCTGTCATAATTTTGGCTGAAAAAAGTTGCATATTCTTACACTTAAATTAATACAAGTTAACATAGAGCAATAGGGGAGTGTCATGCTTTTTATAAAGTTAAACGTTGGAGCCAACTCCTCTGCCATAAACAAGAAACCCATCAATGCTACAAATAGAGAGAGTAGCCTATATATAGAAAAATCTTTAAAAAAAAAAAAAAATGTAAAAACAACAGAAACTTTATTCCAATCTTCAAGAAAACAGAAAAATAAAATATTTCAACCTGATCACAGATGCATGATGACATTTTGAAAAGCACTGTAACTACAGATGCATTGCTCATTAAGAGAAAAGTGCTCAGAGCGACAAAAATGAAACAATAGAGCCGCCTTATCAGCACACACATTTCCATTGATTGGGTGGAGGTCTCTATTCAGTTCAATGCTGAGGTCAACAGTAGGCAGATGTGAGGAAAAGATAGCTGTTTGTGATACGGCTGAGTTTAATCAAGCACACACAGCACAGAACAATGCCTCATGGGGGCTATTTACAGAACTTCACACTATGTGATTTTTTGAGTTAAAAAAAGACATGCAGAAGCAAATTGTCTTGCATGAGTAGCAGACACACAGCTGCCACTCATCCTCAGATGACCTGCAGTTTGACAAGAAGCCCTGCCAATTAGAAAGCCCTCAGCAGGAGCAGTGCCCTCGCACATCTGAGGCTGTGGCACTGGCTCCACGGCACAGGAGTGTGACTTTGTCTGACACAGCTGAGTCGGCACTTAGCAGGCCGCCGCGAAAGGGCCGTGGCTCTGGCTCAATGTAAGATAGGATGAAAATAAAAAATACAGTCCAGTATCAATAATCTTTATTCTGCATAAAGTGTGTTCAGGAGGGCACACTTAGGGACCAACTTTGTCTCTCAGATGACGGCTCACTGTGACCCTGTGGTCCACTACCCTTGGTGCCTCTGCGTGATTTGTGGCTCCTGCAGTGTCTGCTGTATTGGCCACAAATCAAGTCAGAAAGTGGGGGATTTGTTAGCTGCCATCAATTTTTACACTTCAAACAAGCCACAGCTCACAGATTACACCTTCAATGACTTATCTCCACCTCTGACCAGACTGGAGCTGACATGCGTCCATTACAAACATCCCCCAAGTTGCCTGTCATTGACTCCAGTGAACTCTAAAGATGAATATCACACATCTCATTTCAGTTTCACAATAAAATCAGCCGGTACAAATCAGCAACTTTCTACAGAAGAGTTACACAACCATACATGATATCCCATCGCATGGTCAGCGCGAGACAGAAGCAGTCTTATCACACCAGCAGGGTCATTACAGCAGCAGATCAAAAGCCGGCGCAGCTGTGACCGAGACACATGTGTGGTCCAGACTTGAAGAGAGAAAGCCATGTGACGCAATGCAGCTAAAGGTGTCAAGGTAGCAGTGGTGGAAGTAGTATTGACACCCTGAAATTAAGTAAAAGCATCAAAACCTCACCTAAAATGTTTTACATTCAATTACTGCATTCAAATCATTACTTCAAGTTAAAGTGTGTTAGCATTATCTGCTAAATGTTCTTGAAAAATTTGTAATATAATGTTCACTGTCAGTGTGTTACTGTAATAAAAACGATGTGTTTGCATTATATTTCCCCAAAACTATGAGATTGGTGCATTTTATTCCTGTAGATGTTTATGGTTGAACTCATTTGAACCCCTTTATATACTATAAACTACAGCAATGCATCATATTCTATAAGATCATCATTGTAGCGTTACTGTCGTGCAAGAACCACTCACTCTAAAAAGTCAAATTTCATGAGCTCAGAGTTCTTTTTTGGTTTGTGAATATGCGTATTGCAGCTGATTTAAGTAGTTAGTTTATTTAGTTCAATAGGTACGATGATATTCTCAAAATAAAAGGAGCACTTAATGGAGATCTTTCAGTTGATGGCAAACATTTGAAATCCACACATCTGGAGGAACATTGTTTTCCATGGTGTAGGAGGGGGATGAAAAACTGTAATCTGAAAGTAAGTAAAGGCATCAGGCAGATGTATTGGAGGAAGAATAACGTATAAAAAAGTAGAAATATATAAAGTAGCCTTTAATTGAAATCCTATAGTACCTCTAATGTGTACTGAAGTATGGTAATTTAGTAAATCTACTAGTATTTTTCCACTACTGCAATTAACTATTAGATCTGGAAAAAGATATGACACAAAATATAAGCGTGCCGTGATTCATGGTCCGACATTTAATATATTTCACTTGTGTTTTATTTTTAAAGTACATCCTCACTCCCAGCTCATAATCATCCTCACACCAACTGAGCTGAGGATCAGCAGCAGGACTTTATCTTGGCACCTATAAAGGCTCCGATTAACAAGTGAGGAGGTCTTCTGAAGATATCCAAGACCATCTGTTTTTTATCTACTCACCTTTATTTTTTAAATTTGCTAATTTATTTGTCTTAGAGATATCGGGATTGCAAGCAGCAGGCGTCCAATCCTCTCCCCGGGGAATGAGGTAGAGGTGGGACCCACCTGGAATGTGTATGTGGGTTTCTGTGATAGCTTGTGTGTTAGTGCTTGTTTGTGAGTGTGTGTGTGTGTGTGTGTGTGTGTGTGTGTGTGTGTGTGTGTGTGTGTGTGTGTGTGTGTGTGTGTGTGTGTGTGTGTGTGTGTGTGTGTGTGTGTGTGTGTGTGAGTTCTTGGGTGTGGTTTTCTAAGATCAAGGATCAAGCACAAGCCGAATAAGCATGTTGCATTTTCTTTTTTCAGAACCAATTTGAGAGGGATCTTCACAATCTTTTGACACACAAATACAAAATCATGTGAACAGATGAAGTGCAGCCAAAGTCAAGACAAAGCTGGGCTCCATTATTATTATTATTATTATTATTGAAAGAAGAAGAACAAATGATCTGCCTTGTTAGACTCATACACTGGTTTATAAGCACAGCACAATAACCAGTCAGGCTGATAAAATGTGATCCAGATATTCCTTCATAACACTTTACGGTGTAATAATCCATTGTGAGAGTTACTGAGTATCTCCCTGTTATCCCCACTAGGAGGCCACATTAAATAAAGCTTACTTACTGCTGTAAATAATGTTCACTAATCAGATTTGTCTACCCTATGTTTCAATAAAGGTTATTAATTTGAGCTGCTATAAATATGCTGTGTATCTGTCTTTTTCTTTTGTTTCCTGCTTTAGGATGAATTATTTTAACTAATGTATAATTGATTTGATGTTGATTTTCATTTATATAAAATCGTCTACATAGCCTATAGGCCTATGTACATTACATTGTGTATGTGTAGATGAATACATGTGTTATGTCTGTCAATTATATAGTTGTATGTGATTTTGATGAAGGGTTATATTCTCTCTTGGTTTGTTTTTTAAATTAGCACAAACAAAAAAACATTTAACAACAATCTTAACTGTAGGCTTACCTATTTGTTGTAGTGGTGAGTTTTACAGGTGATTAAAATATATAATATAACTTTCTCTTATTAAAATGTGCACTGCATTAACTCCTTATTTGATGCAATCAGCAGTTGAATGTTTTAACCAGCAGGCTCAATGAAAAGAATTTACAAATAGACATTGTTAGCGCAGTGATGGTGTCAACGTTTCCTTTTGTTTTTGTTACGAACCGGTGCGTTTGCTTGCCCTTTTATCATGGTAATAAATCCCCAGACTTGAGAATTGAATTCACACCGGCTTGAGCTGCCTGCTGATAATCAATCTTCAAACAGTTTGCAATTCACTGTCGATCTAATTACGTTTTCATTCCAACTCAACAGATTATATTTCTGATGTGGCAAAAAAGGCAGCAGCTCATTTAAATCTGAGAGTAAACGATCTTTTAGTAGAAATTAGCGACAGAAACAGACAGATCAGACTGTCAAATGTGACGGATTGCATTTTAACAGCCATTTAATTCTGATTGTGATGCAAAACGAGTTGGGTGGAAATGTCCAGGCTTGTTCCCCACCTGAGCAAAATCTCGTGTTCTAACTAACTCGCTTGTAAACTAATGCAACGCTGAAAAGAAGATTTTCATGTTGATTAAAAGATTATAAAGATTTAAAGGAAAGTGAGGCAGGGTGGTGCAACCTGACCAACAGGTCCGCTTTATTTACATGATGGCATATTTTCACGTCAGTAACGCACAAAAACTGATTTAATCAACTTTTTGAACATTAGTTTTGTAATTGTAATGTTTTCTTCTTGTTAATGTTTCAGTACGGTATATCCTAATTGTTTTTACTGGAACGTACTAACGATTGCTTATTACAAATATGTAAATTAAATAGTTTTTCTTCCTTACAAAATCTGAATTTAATATGTTAAAAAGCACAATACAACTTAAATGACTGATTACATCAATTCATTGATGATCGATTGATTGATTTGTCCATTGATTTCCCTTCGACCAGACCTCAGGTGGGATCGACACGTTCATGATTTTGCGAATTTGTATTTATTTAATCGGGTAATGTATTTGGCTTAGCGTGCAAATTCCTCAAATATGATTATTAGTAATTTTGCATACTATAAAAACATTTGTAATGAGGGTTTGGTCAGGGGAGCGTATCGGGGCTCCAGAAGAGGTGAGAGAGAGGAGGAGGGGGAGGGCTGACTGAGAGATGTTTTACTGGGGGAGAAGGAGGGGGGTCGTCCTGGGAGGGAACCAGGGGTGTGGAGGGCCGAGTTTAAAAAGGCAGACAGCAGCCAGCAGTCACTCACTCTCTCACTCAGTCTCCTCCAGCAGCAGCTCTGCGGCTCCTCTGTGATCCTCTGAGTTTTGATTCACCTCAAAGAACTTTGGAACTTTACTGGACTCTACGTTTTTATTTTCTGAAAACAAAGGATTTTTTCTTCCAGCATGGAGACCACCACTGCGGAATATGATAATTATGACTATTATGATGACAATGAGACTGCCTGTGACTTCTCAGAGTGGGAGCCATCTTACTCCCTCATCCCGGTGCTCTACATGCTCATCTTCATCCTGGGCCTGTCAGGTAACGGCGTGGTCATCTTCACTGTCTGGAGATCCAAGTCTAAGCGTCGTGCTGCAGATGTATACATAGGAAACCTGGCCATCGCTGACCTCACCTTTGTTATCACCTTGCCTCTCTGGGCCGTGTACACTGCGCTGGGCTACCACTGGCCCTTTGGTGTGGCTCTGTGCAAAATCAGCAGCTATGTTGTTCTGGTCAACATGTACGCCAGCGTCTTCTGCCTCACCTGCCTGAGCTTTGACCGATACCTGGCCATCGTGCACTCCCTCTCCAGCAGCAGGCTGCGCTCTCGAGGGACTATGCTGGCGTCCTTGGGGGCCATTTGGTTCCTGTCCGGCGTGCTGGCCGTGCCCACTCTGCTCTTCCGCACCACTGTGAACGACCTGAACAGCAACAGGACCACGTGCGCCATGGACTTCAGCCTGGTGACCATGAACCAGAGGCACGAATACCTGTGGATCGCCGGGCTCAGCCTCTCCTCCTCTGCTCTGGGTTTTCTCCTACCCTTTTTGGCCATGACCATCTTCTACTGCTTCATCGGCTGCACCGTCACACGCCACTTCAACAACCTGCGCAAGGAGGACCAGAAGAAGAAGAGGCTGCTGAAGATTATCACCACACTGGTGGTGGTGTTTGCCTTCTGCTGGACTCCCTTCCACGTGCTGAAGAGCATGGACGCCCTCTCCTACCTGAACCTGGCTCCCAGCTCCTGCGGCTTCCTGCGCTTCCTGCTGCTCGCTCATCCCTACGCCACCTGCCTGGCCTACGTCAACAGCTGCCTCAACCCCTTCCTGTACGCCTTCTTTGACCTGCGCTTTCGTTCTCAGTGTCTGTGCCTGTTCAACCTGAAGAAGGCTATGCATGGCCACATGAGCTCCATGTCCTCTACGCTCAGCGCCCAGACTCTGAAGTCAGAGATTCAGTCTCTGGCCACCAAGGTGTAGAGGGGCAAAAAGAAAGGTGGAGCAGGGCTCCAACCACTGGAACACTTGTTGAAAAAAACACTTTACGTGCCCGTTGTTTAAAGCTGGGAAGCTGAGATGATGAACTTTCACCGCTCACAGTCATGAAATCCATAATATGTTCCTCCTATTCTACAGCCAGAGATGTGGAGGCTCCATATGTCGTGTGGACATGAAGCCGGGGCCAGCGGGCTGCGCTCCTTCGCTGCTTTGTTCCTCAAGTTCTCAGAGAAAAAAGAAAGTATATTTTTAGTTTTGTCCTGCTCTGTAAAAGTTATCATTTCTATCATGAAAAGAGGGCATAGTTATGATTTTAGAAACACACACTGTTGTTGGGAACTGTATATCAATTTAAAACCTGTTTACACTGGATGAAACATAAAGCTGTACAGTATTTTCATACCATAGCATTTTCTTTCTTGTTCAGATCTATTGCTGTTTTGTTTTAGAAGCACTTGTTAAAAAAGATGTGTGAGCAGGGAAATCAAACAGAGCAGTGTCCTCTTGTTGTTTGTGAAGGTAGAAGGGTGCAGGAGGGAGGGGTGGTGTAAGAGGAGAGAAGGTGTTGCGGCTTAATTATATAGTTTGTTGAGAGGAGACGGGGGGCAGACAGGCAGATGGCAGTTGACAAATGTTGTTGGGGAACAGGAACGGGGTGGGGTGGGTGGAAGGGTTTCGCAGTGTAGTCACAGCACTAAAAGGGGACAAAGGAACTCTGTAAATAAATGAAATCCAGTTTGATGTATATGTTTTATTTTTCGACATCACTGTAACTAACTACTGTAATAAAAATGTGTTCTATGAACCAGATCTCTCAGACTCATTGAGTGTGTGGAAACAAAAGTTCTTCATTTGTTGACATTTTAAAAAGGTCATTTTAAATGTGGAGAAGAGACCGTTTTACAGTAATACTAAAGTCAATAATTGTATAAAACGGGTTCTTTTTTCAATTTAAAATCCTGTGGTTTCCCATCAGTTTCATTACACCATCCTGTTATTTCAGTGTTAAGTATCTCCAGAGGGTTAAAGCTTTGTTATGAATGTCTTTGCATTGGGTTTACACCTTCAGACTAATAGATCTCTAATCTCTATTGATTCACAGCCAGTATCCAGACTGTAACCGGATTAGGCAAAGTGATTTTCATCCTGAGATGTGTATTCGATACTCAGATGTGAATCAACTTTGGCACTTTAACTATTTGATGACACAGTCTTGTGGGTAACAATCAAAGGTTTTTGAATTTGAAAGTGTTTTTATGTGTAACAAGTAGGATGAGGAGGCACAACATATTTTGAGGGATGTGTTTTAGTCAACTCCACTTTAAAGTACTTTCATGTAAAACAATGTCACAAAAAGACTCTTTATCCACAGCAGGTAAAGCCAACCAAAACCACACATGTTCACTGAATAATAGGGTCATTACCAATGAGTGACTCTTCTGAGGGATCCTTTGATTTGACAGTAATGAGCTCTGTTGGACGTAATCACCGTTTAGAGATGGCGGCGGCGAGGGGGAAGTGGGGCTCTAATCTTGGCAGAAGTTAGTCCAACGAACAAGTCAATATTTGTCCCCACTGACAAGTGGTCGTAGTTAGAGCTGTGGGGAGGGTGCGGGCGGGGCTGGGAAGCGGAGGTGGGGGTGATGGGAGATGAGCATTTGACTGCAGATGCCTCAACAGAAAATAAAAGAGGAAAAGTAGTGAACGAGGTTGGGGAAAAAAAGCCAAAGCTAGACGAGTTCATCTGTCATCACGTTTTAAAGTAACAACATGTGTGAAACAGTGAGAACCTGAAGATGCATTATTCATCTGGTCTTTGTTTGTAAGAGATCATATGTTACTTATTGTCCATCCTTGCAAAACGCAGCATATTTGACAGCAGATCACAAGATGGTCACTGTGATGGATGTATGCTGAGGCCTACGTTTGTACATCACACAAAGACAGACTCACGATTGCATAAACACACACCGTTATTCTTCAAAGTGGAATCAGGTGCCATTCGGATGGATTTATAAGTGGACAGTCCATAACACGTTCTTTAACAGCACCACTATAAGGACCAAAAAGCATCTGGTTCATCTTTAGTGAGTGAAATCAGGGTGGAGTCAATCATGCATGCAACACTGGACAGACTTGTTGTTGTTATTGAGATGAGTTGGGCTGACAGCTTGTCTCATGCTGTTAGCCAGCGAAGTCCACTTTGGGATAACTCACCCAGAATACCAGCTGAGTAAAGCACCGGGGGTCCACGGGGGAGACCGCCAGCACAAAAACAACAGTTGTGAAGGTATCTGAACGCATATAAATGTTGGTGGTGGTCGTGTGTGGCCTGTGTGACCTGTTTGCGTGTATGGATGTTTGGGTGTGTGTGTTTTTACAGTTCTTTCAAAGTATTCTTGGAGGGAGTTCAACCATGTTAATCCATTGTGCCCCTTAAAAATATTATTATTTTCCTCATTAACAGAGCAGAGCATGAACGCAGCATTTAAAACTTGGCTGTGACTCTTTGTTTTGTGACTTCAAATACGTTGCAGCATGCAAATGGAACAAGCCCCAAAAAAAAGTGAAGTTACACTCTCTTATCTTGTTGGACATCTTATAAGTTTATACTGTGTTTGCAACCACACTTGTAAATGCTTTTTGTAATGGTTAACATATTTAATAATGTTGCTGTTGTCAAGAGCTGTGATACTTAATCAGTAAGAACTGGTATGTATTCTTTTTAATTATCAAAATAATTTCCTTAAAGTCTGTGCACTGTAGCTTTTTTTTTTTAAACCACAACTCATAAAGGAGTGAATAGTGCATTCATAGGGAACTTGTTTTTATAGTGAATATAATAACTGTGTATGGTTTTGATTAAAATGAAACGATATTGCATATGTTCAAGTTAATAAAGAAGCATGTCAGCTAGTGTACAGTAGGCAGGTTTCCATCCAAAGCTGATCGTAAAATGTAATCTTTTCAACCTCAGCCAAGTGTACAAAGCTCTTTGTGAAAGTTCAACATTTCTTAGAATTTCAGCATTTCAACACGAAAATGTAAATGCCAAAAAAGGTCAATTGGGACTCATCTAGAGTGGCTCTCTGATTTGTTTTAATAACTTGAGAGTCGTCCACCATGAACACAATGTGCTGCCTGCCTATGACAACAAAGCTTTATCAGGCTGTTTTTCTACGAACAAAACGTATGATCCATTATATTTTGTGTGTAGATTTGTAGATTATAAGTAAAGTGTAGAATATATCCAGACTTATTTAACTGGTTGCGCCATCACTCTGCATGACTAGTCTCAGTGAAACACATTAAAGCAGCAGACACAGGTGCTCACTCCCAGTGTTGTCGTCAGTGTGAGCTGCCACACCCAAATGGGACATCTGAACCAAAACACAACTGCTCGCCTCCCCTCAGATCTCCCTGCTGTTCCATCCCACCCAAGCAGCAACAAATGCAATCCGCAGTGTGTGTGTGTGTGTCCATATGCACTTGTAAACAGACATATGACACATTCTGTGCACTGTCAACGCTAACCCTACTTTCTCTGTAGCTTTCGTCCACCTGTTACTCAACCATAACACATACAAACGGCTGCACACACGCAGGCACGCACGCACAGACACACACGCACGCACGCACGCACGCACGCACACACACACACACACACACACACACACACACACACTCACTCCTAACACTAACAGCATTATCTCGGGGTGTATCAAAAAAGCGGTAGTTAGGTAGAGTATCTCTCCTTACAATCCAACCATTATTTGGTTTAACACAGAGCAGAGTTAGTACGGGAAGATGCAGGGCGGGTGAAGGGGGGTCAAATGGGGTGGGAGCACAACCCGAAACCTTTGCAAGATCAAAAGGACCTGTGGGTGTCCCTCTCCCTGCCTGCTTGTTCGTCTCACCTGTGAATCTGGATCACAAAGGGAGCAAATGGAGCCCAAGAGAGTGTGTGTGTGTGTGTGTGTGTGTGTGTGTGTGTGTGTGTGTGTGTGTGTGTGTGTGTGTGTGTGTGTGTGTGTGTGTGTGTGTGTGTGTGTGTGTGTGTGTGTGTGTGTGTGTGTTTTGTACATGAAGGGTGCGTGTGTTGTGTTTGTCTCACCTCTTTCTTGGATTACTTACTTCACTTAAAGCATCCAATGACCATAAAAAAATACTGTCACAAAACATTATCAGCTAATATAATGCATTATGACAAGGATTATAATGTATTGCAACAATGGGAACTAAAATAAACTATAATCCATGCAAAATAATATCAGTGACTAAGCAGGAGTTATGAAGTATTACTCTATTTGACCTTAAAAGTTGTTGCTTTAAAATGTGTTAACTTATCATTATGTTTATAAGGCATATACAGTGTAATGCCGATGAGTGCTTATAATTATGGATATGCTGTACTATAAGAAGGTTAAAGGCATTATCATTTTGCTTAGAAAGACATGGGTATCATTGATATTTCGTTAAAGGCCCTAAAGACACATCTTCTCAATCGGCTTTCTTCCTATAAGCAATGGAAGTCTTTCATGAACACAATGTGCTGTCTTGAATCGTTTTGGTTATTTTTCTAGAAAACTGTTCATGTATTAGGGAGGCTTTTAATATCTTAGTGCTTTTATCACACGTCTGAAGTGGGCGGGGCTCAATTGGAGAATGTTGATGTCGCATGTCCGCGCACCAATCAGAGTTTGGCAGCAGTGGCGGTTGGTGAAAAATATATTAGGTGGGGCTGTGGATATGGTGACCAAACAATACTAGGGGGGTCTGGTGGGATGTTCCCCCTGGAAAAAAAATTGAGAAAATACCCCTTAAATTATGACTTCTGGTGATGTTAGAGGGGGCGGGGGGGGAGGAGGACAAATTGAGGCTTAAAAATATGAAAACACTGATCAATACCTCCATAATCTTCAGTGTGGTTAGTTATGAATCTTCCAAAACTTCCAAACACCTTGTCCTGGTCATAGTTTCTACAGTATAAACTGCAACAGTACAGTAGGCCCACACAAACTGCAGAACACCGGGGCTTTGGGAACACTCAAAATTACTTTAAATGATTTAATTCCCATTTAACCTTTTAAGGGGCTTTTTTCCCCCCGTTTTTTTTCTCACAAAACTGTGTCTCAGGGCTTCTTAAAATGTAATAAACTATTCATGTGTCCTACTCATTTAACGGCGAGAAACTCAGCTAACTGATGATATGAACCATGTTTACCGAAACAAAATACAAGTCTCACAAATGAGCCCAAATGAGTCCTGAGCGACTCTAGGTAGAAATCAATCGATATACTTATTGGATATGCTCCTAGATCGACAAGACAACAAAAGCAAAAATACGATTTGATTCCCGATCGGCGACAAACCAAGAACCAAGAAATAAATTGTCCCGTTAACAAGTCCTCTCCCAATAGCTAGAAAGCTATGAGTTGAGTTCGTAAAGGGGGCTTTTACAGTTTTTGATTCTTATTACTGTTAGACAACATAGTTCCAAACTCAATAAGATACGCAACGGTTATAAATTACAACGTTTATCTTTTTTACCTTCTTTTTAAATCCCCTGGATTTTTCCCACTACGTAAACAACTGTAAACCATTATTAATAAATTTAAAAAATTGCATATAGTAAACATTTACAACTAGTAAACTTTAACTGTACCATTACATCTAAATACTGACACCTACACATCAAACTACGTCGTGACTGACCGTACGAACTGGGGGGGGGGGGGGGGGATTTATCTTCTACTTTAGGGTGTTGACAGTAGTGTAAAACCTACTTTTACGACGGTTTGTCACCGCCGGCCCCGGAGTAATCCCCGTCAGTGTAACCTAATTGGATACCTAATTGGAAGTCGGCGCCAAAAAGAGCAAAAACTAGTCTTATTGTCGTTTTCCACTTGTATAGAGGCACAAAAACGTATGGATTTCCGATGCAGCACACTACAGACACTAAACGAAGGGGACAGCGCTCAAAAACTAGCGAGCTTCACCTACTATATGAATATAAAGAACTTAGACACCTTAGAGTAAGGAACAATCGATTCG
>NW_011335526.1:90667-120427 GCF_000735185.1 Notothenia coriiceps | reverse complement strand
AAGAATACAGTTTGAAAGGGGAGTGATTTGTAAAATATCCATAAAGAAAAAGAAAATCTGCTTACAGTTCTGTTTCATATGGATGTTGAGAGATGTATCCATAGATCTCTTCATGTTGCTCTCAAAGTGCACCAGATTGATGCTTTTAACTTAAACATTTAAAAACAAATCTTCCCGGGGGAGCATGCCCCCCGGACCCCCCTAGAGGGTGTGAGGTACCCCCCGACTTAAATCGTGTCCACATGGATATGAAACTAAATACATTTGCACACATCTTGTGTCCATATCTTTCTGTTGTGGTGGTCATGCCACACCGTGCACGTGCATGCATGCGCTAGTCATGGTGAGATATCTGGATTAAGAGGTTGCTTTTTCTTTGCACAGCATGAAAGAAAGGCCCAATGAATGGGCTGTGTTTTTTTAGTTTTTTTTAAGCAGAGGTCAATAATTTGTACGGCCCTCGGAGGATGTTGAAAAAATTGAAATGGCCCTTTAGAGGAAAAAGGTTCCCCAACCCTGCCCTAATGTAATGACTATTTTCTTTTTATAAGAGGGTTAAAGATTCTTTTAGATTTTGCCTAGTCTAACCTTAAGTCATTAAACTCTTGATTTGACTCCACATCCTGTCAGTAAGTGTTTGCTCTCCCGTTTAGGTTGATAAAACATAGCTTTGGGTATTTAACAAGTAGCATACTGATACTATTCTGATACTGGTTCTGATACTGTAAACATGCCAATTTCTTTACAAATCCATTTCGTTCTCCGTTGCATATGAACATAGAAGAACAGGTAAGGTTTAGTAACCGTCTTTTAAGCCATGGATTGACAGCTTTGTGATCAGATACTGTCGAGAGGATTAAGGCTCACACTGTACAGTTAATAACATAAAGAGTCTGAGTATGAGCCCAGCAACAGTCTAGACAGCCGATCCTCTGATCCACAAAAACAAATCAGTCCAACCTGACAGAAACTTGGAAAGCAGCAGTTTCCTCACCACGCCACTAATGTCAGGATACACTGCTGGTTTAAAGTTTTTGTTCAGTATTTTCATAAAGCACACCATTGATGAAGAAAGTAATCTGCAGATGTATTCCTGCTAAAATAAAAACTTCCTTTGGAGTAAAAGGGAATATTCACAAATTTCCAAAACGTTTCTTTTCAGTTTTCCATAA
Source organism: Notothenia coriiceps (assembly GCF_000735185.1). Classification (NCBI taxonomy): domain Eukaryota; kingdom Metazoa; phylum Chordata; class Actinopteri; order Perciformes; family Nototheniidae; genus Notothenia; species Notothenia coriiceps. Next base: position 119,255 of record NW_011335526.1, on the reverse strand, counting down.
TTTCACAGAACGTAACAATCTTTTTTGCAGATTGTGCTTCTGGATGTAAATTAAAACAAGGGAAATCTTATCTTTTACTGCATTCACAGCAACATTTCTTCAGATATTCCCTCCCATTAGCCTTAGTCTGTGATGATAGTGATCAATGGCATTCCACAGACCTCGAAAACAGCCAAATCACCTCAAATCTTATCAATAAGGTCTCACAATTAATGGGGTATTACATGTCTAATCATGACTCACAAAAGTGGCCACTTGAGTATCCAATACACACCGACGCTTCAGTTTCTCTCCCTGACTTCTCCACCATAAAAAATGGCTGTAAATTGCTACCATGTCTGCCCTAGAGTCACTATTGAAATCAGCTTGTCTCAGTAATCCGTCTTGTTTAACCTGGATGTGGCCTCTCACTGTAATTGTTCAGACCTTGAGAACAACGGCTTAGAAAAATACAGCATTTACATGAGATCAGTGTTTTCATGGTAATGTTGTTATCTTTTGGCACGTTTCAAAAGGCTATTAGGAAATCAGGCTTTCAAATGGATCTCCCCCAACGTCGCCTCCCTGTCATTGTTATTCCCTGTTGTTCAGGGTCATGTCCACTCCACCCGGCACTAACCACATCTGATTGGGTGGCTGAAAGGATTTTAGTCAGCTGAGAAAATATAGAAGAGGATATACAGTCCATCAAGGATACTCAACTTGCTTTGCTCGTGGACCACTTTTGCAAAACGAAAGGAGGCCAGGGACCAGTTAAGAAAGGAACATTAATACGTTTTATCAGATTAAATTAATATGAAAGGCCCATAATTCAAATTAACTGATTTATTATCCTAACTTCTTAAGTAAACTAACTTGCCCCAGGGATTGACACAAGGGTTATATGACAGTTAATCAGATATTCTACTCGGTTTATTAGTTGCAACAGCTGCTCTGGTTAGAGTTTATACAACATTTAAGCTGAAATGGATAACTTTTTTAATGTTACCCCCTAGCGTTTGGTATTATTGTTGGTGCCACTGTAGGGTTCCTTTTCCGCCCAACAACACATGAAACACTGCATTTGTTTCCAAAGAAAATAGACACATTGATTATGATCTTCATTCTTTTTGACATTGTAAGCATCATGACCGCTAGCAGCTTGGCTAAAAAGAAACCCCCAAATCAGTGCCAGGCAGAGTAAAACACCTGCTAGTATTTCTAAGTAGTCCGGTTTGTTACTTACTGATCTTTGTGATCTAGTCTAGTCTAGAGACTGTTTTTATCACTTTCCCTCCTGTTCGCATCCTCTGTTTTTGGGGCTCTTTTGCATGAAAGCATTACTCCTGTTGTTCTGATATCTATGGACAGCTACTGCTAGCTGTTCTGTTTCGTTACCTATTTTCTTAATGTTCTTTGGTATACTGTGATGCATTGTATACGTCTAGACTCTTTAACCTTTACATTGTGCAATAAACATATATTGGATATAGGCCTAGTAATAAAGCAAAAATAACGTCTATTGCCATTTGAACACGACCTCTTCCATCTAGCGATCACTCCAACATTGTAAAGGTTCATAAACCGTGACTGCCAGGAAAAGAATGAATGGCAAATCAAAGCTGTTAAAGTGTGAACTATTATCGGTTTAGAAGCTTTTTCCCCTTATTTAAACAAGCTTTTTGTTTATTATGAAGGTTTTAATGCACTCTTTAGCACCTTATTTCCATCAAATAAAAAAAAGTTACTCCATTGTGAAATGGTGGCTAGCCACACGGGACCTGTAAGTTCAGTATCCGTGCATTGCACTGTAAAGACTGGGGTTAACTATTCGCATATGTGGCACATCTGTTACATTGTGTGTGTGTGTGTGTGTGTGTGTGTGTGTGTGTGTGTGTGTGTGTGTGTGTGTGTGTGTGTGTGTGTGTGTGTGTGTGTGCGTGCGTGCGTGCGTGCGTGCGTGCGTGCGTGCATGTGTGCGTGTGTGTGTGTGTATGCCTATGGCTAAATGTATCTATGAATCTATGTACATGTATCTCCCAAATGTGCACAAATGTAGTAACTGCTTTTCGTCTTTTTGTTTACTTAGTTGTGTTTTCTGTATTTTATGTCAGTGTTATGTGTGTAACGTTGCTGCCTTCTTGGCCAGATCAGCATTGTAAATCAGATTTTGTCTCAATGTTTTCATCTGGTTAAAAAATAAAAATAAAAATCTTTATGTATCTATCTATCTCTATCTATGTGTATGTATCTATGTATGTATGTATATAGGTAGGTAGGTAGGTATGTATATATGTAGGCTATGTATCTATCTATCTATATATCTATCTATCTATCTATCTATCTATCTATCTATTTATCTATCTAATCCATCTTATCTATCTATGTCTGTCTACATGCTGCATAGTAATGAGTCTGCTGCTGGTGGATATCGTTAGGCGAGAGATGCTGCTTCCGAGGACCTCACGGCTTGGCCAGACCTGAATGTGCTGGGCTCTCGTCCCCTCCGGATATGGCCGCTCAGGGCCCACCACCATCGTCCCTAAGACACAAAGATCCTCTTCACATCCTTCTCTATCCCGTCCATTGTGGAGAGCCTGCCTCGAGGCACACCGCTCTCGTGGCTGCTTCAGGGCTAAATGCATCTCCTGTCACTGGCTGAGCCCTGTGCCAGTTCAGCTGCTGTGCACTCAGGTGCTCCCTCAGTACATATCAGAGGTAAACATCACCTATCTTGCACAAGTTACACCCCATAAACAATGTACAGGCCCAACAATTCGTTCACCTCTTATGTCATTCACCAGGAGCGAGAAAATGGCACATTTTTGCAGGAAATAAATGGAAATATATGAAAGCATCTAAAATGAGTTAGTTTGTATCAAGTTATAAGCCTTCATATTGTTAGGGTAAATAGTAAATACATATAATACCAGGGGCCATTTAGAAACAGCAAAAATGTTTTTAAAAACTAAGGACAACAGATGATTGTATCTTGAATCAGTCATAAGGAGGTCACCTCAAAATCAAAATGTAGTTAGTATTTCATTTTGCTCTCTTGGTTCATCTGTTCATTAAAGTTACTCATGTGTTTCCTCTGTAGATGATGCGTGCAGCTGCAGACCTGTGGTGTTCAGCCACTGGGGAGCAGCAGTGCGCTGCACAACATAGTGATGGTGGAGGTTACTTCACCTTATAACTGGTCTCTTATCTCCAAATTGGGACTTCATGGGTCAGGTACTGTTCACTCACTGACATATGACGATTTGGGTATTTCAATGAAAAGAGTCTTTGGTTTTTATTGTTCAGAGTTGCACGTATTTCTATTTTTTAAATGACTGCAAAAACACAAATTAGATTGAAATAATCGTTTCATCTTGCTCAACGTCACCAAAGTCTCTGCGGGGAATTTGCTCAAAATTTGCCCGTAGAGCAAGTGCGACAGAAGTTGTATTAATTAAAATGGGATTGGTGTGATTCTAAATAGAGGAACTGCTGCCACCTGTTGGTCAGATTGTACAGGATCCACATTGTTTGTATTCCTCAGGGGTAAAGGGACATGTCACACAGTGTACTAAAGAAAAAGCTCTCATCACAAATGTGATACATGCTTGGTTACTCCTCATAGAGTACATAAAGAACTCATGTGAGTTCACATTCGCAAGTTTAACACATTTAAGCAATATATTTTAGTCATTTTGTATTCATCTAAAGCTCATTTACAGAGCCTGGACTGACCATCAAGATATTGGGTTTGTTGATGCCTGATATAATACCAAAACTCCTCCTTTTTTTAAAAGGCTTGATCAATTCACACAAAATTAATTGATTGTGTTCAAGTAAAATGGAAATCTCACAACTTTATTATGTTTTGTTATAATTGCAATTTCCAAACACACTTTTTATTTCTACATCATTCTCACACTAGCAAAGACCCCTCAGCAAATCATCAACTGGACAGTATGCTGCAACTTGACTTTTGTCTCAATTTGTTTTTTAGTATATCATTTATGAAAGTAGAGGGAAATGACCTTGTGACTTTTTGTTCAGTCTGAAATCCAAAATAATCAATTTTCTATGATGTAAAAAAGATAAAATCTGGAAATCTCCAAAAGTTAGAGGCTTGAAAGCAGCATTTTCTGCCATGTTTGCATACATAATTACTTTAATGATTCACCTAATGTAACAGAATGGCTAATAGTTGCAGCTCTACTGGACGGTAACAGCTGTCAGGTACAATAAGCAATAACAGTGACACAGCAAAAATTAACACAAGAAGGTTGACATGTTGACCTGAATGCTTCTGTCCCTGCTTTGTAATCAGGGCAGTTGCATACTGTCAACGTCTTCTTTGTGTTCCGAGAAGTCGAATCAGTTTCCTGTTTTATCTTTTGGCCGGACGGGCTTTTTGTGCTGATGCAGAAGAGGGCAGACTGGAGGTAGCGGCTTGCGGCTCTGGCAGGGGTTGTTTCCTGGTAAGGAGAAGCCTGGATCCCTCAGCACGAGGCGAGAGTTTTCCCGCTTGGAGTAGCCCAGTGTCTCTGATTTGGCGCGTGGGCAAATGATGACAGGGGGACACGTCTTAGGGATGATGGTGGTCATGGTCCGAGTCAGGACTCTTCCTCTCCTGGAAGCCAGAGTAGGAGCTGCTGTAGGCTTCTGTTTCTTGTCTGGCCCTTTGCTCTCTTGCTTCTCTTTGTCATGTTGGAGATTGTGGGATTGCCAGCTGCTCTGCATCTGGCTCTCCAAGCCTTTCAGAGCCTGGTCCATGTAGGCCTGCATTTCTTTACGCACCTGAGAAATCTGAACTTCAAATTCACCCTTTAAATCTTTTTGACTAGCCTCAAGCTTTTCCTTGAACATTGCAAACAACTCCTCTTCCTTTGCATGCATCTCATCTTTGCTGTCCTCCGTCAGCATCTCTTTCTTCTCCTCACCGTTGACGTCTGTGCCCTCGGGTTTGACATCCACCTGTGCACTCTCTGTTTCTCTGTCTTTGACTCTCTGCACCAGCTCCAGAATGCTGTTCTTCACACCCGCCTGTGATCTGATCTGGTTACGTACCTGCTGGAAAACAGACTGCACCTTTGCTTGTGTTTCCCTCTCTGCTGCACGACTGTCCTCCAAACACTCATCATCCTGCTCTCCTCCTGCAGCCTCCGGATGTTTCCCCTGTTGTTTACCGTTCAACAGTATTTGGGGATTTGTTTCAGGTGATGATTTGCTCATTTCTATTCCGTCTTGAGAGCTGTGTGGCTCCCTTTGACTGAGCTACTACAATGATGTGAGGAGTGCTGGCGTGGGAAGGAGCTGATCCACGGAGGTGTTTGTCCTTAGAGAGACTTGATACCAGGGGATTTACAGTCTGATGTAATGCAGCATGATGTATGGGATAATGTTTTAAAATAATGTGGGGAATAAAGCTGCGACTAAAGAGTATTTTTCTTTATTGGTTAAAATGCTGATTATCTTTTGAATCATTGATTAATTAAGTTGAGGCTATAAAATGTCAGAAAAAAGTGAAGAAAAAGTTAATCACAGTTTCTCAATGTCCAAGATGTAAAAAAATAAAACAGTAAAGCCACAGAAAGTAAGAAACTAATTGAGAGGCTCAAGATGCATACAAATAACATAAGCCCATATTTCATTATCAAATTATGTTGTTGGTGTCTTGCTACTAATTGTTTAGTACATTTATCGTTAAGGTGATTTGATTTAAGATAAGATAAGATACGATAAGATACACCTTTATTGATCCCCGTAGGGAAGTTCAGGAGTTTATATGAATACAAATATGAATAAACATATAGGAACAGTATGAATAGAAGTTACAAAAACAACATGAGTTGAAAACTATTTTAATACTAGTTCAAATAGCAAATCTTAAAAAAATAAAAAATAAAACATCACTTTCAAATTCTGGAGTTGAATACGCATGCAATTTTGTCCAATATCACTCACAGCAGACCACATTTTTTTAATTATGAAACTAAATACCTTTGGTAAAGCGAGGCGGCTGTTATTATTTGTTATCCTGCATGTTGTGTTCTACTGGCTGCATGAGCGTAGTTGCATCCCATGACTACAGTGAACCTCCAGGAGACTGCATGAAAAACAAAGATCTTCAGGGACTGAGGGGGGGGGGGACTGGGGGGGCTCTGACTCCTCATTAGTGAGCTGTTACTGGAATGTGGGACTACTGTATGTAGTAAGGCTGCTCATCAACATGTTTTCCTTGGAGGAATTGACTACATATGTTTCATTTATACTGGCAACACTTTGCAATTCAGATTCTCTTCAAGTCTTTTTTTATTCTTTGGAATATATTGAGTTTCCACATGTTATATCCAGTATATGTAGATGAAGAAGTTTGGAGTCATCTTTAAGCTGATTTACAGGTTGACGCTTAACTTCCTAAGACAACATTATTAATTGTAGTTCCTACATGAATCTGTTCAGTTGCAAAAGGATAAAAACCCTCTTGGGAGCAAGATTAATTATGTATTATTATTATTTCATGCACCTTAATTTGTACCTAAAATGGGTTTTAAACAGTTTACAACAGAAAAAGCTTAGAAAGAGAAAAAATACTCAGTAGTCGTAATGACCTCAAAGTTTGATTGCATACCTTTAGAGGACATTCATGTGACATTTGAGTTTGTTTTGTTGAATCAAAGCACACAATAAACCCATCTGCACTTTGGACCTATAGCAAAACCCTTTATTTCCAGCTTGACCCAAAAACAACCACTTATTACGGATTATCGATGTATCACACTATTACAACGCTAATATGACAGCTTTGAATCATTTTCTATACACTCTTTTACTGAAAGAAAATCACAATTGTTGTAAGAATATACGTGGTGGAGGATAGATGGGATGGGGTCATTTTCAGGAGTTCAAACCGCTCAACGCCAGTGAGCCAATGGGAGTCCTGCATGAGTGAGCCTCCTCTCGCCACTAAACACTAACATATGGACGTTGGCTTCTTCTTCTTCTGGAAAAAAACATACAGCTGTAATCCTAAACCTGACACTGTTTCTGCATGCTTTTGCAAAAATAATAATAAAAAAATGTATACTGCCAAAGGCACACNGAGCCTCCTCTCGCCACTAAACACTAACATATGGACGTTGGCTTCTTCTTCTTCTGGAAAAAAACATACAGCTGTAATCCTAAACCGGACACTGTTTCTGCATGCTTTTGCAAAAATAATAATTAAAAAATGTATTCAGCATGCACTAGGTAGCAGGGAAGCAGATCAAGTAGCAGGTCTAATTTAACCTGTGTTGACATTGTTCCCCAAGTAATCATTGTTTAACAGCAAAAGTGAACGAAGCATCGATACCCCTCCTCCTCTTCCTCCTCTTCCTCCTCCTCCTCACCGGTGGGAGTGGATCTAGAAACGTCCTTATGAGCTTTTAAATTCAGAGTTTCATTGTTTATTTCCTTCTGACAGTCAGGGCAAGTGAACAGGAGCAAGATGGTGAGTAACCTCTCAATGTTGAGCCAGATAGCTTTTCTTTTATAACTACAAAAAGAGACATTGTTAATAAAAGTATACAATAACTTTGGTTAATTGGTTCATTTAGCCTATTGCACTCTTTCCTAGCTCCTTCAATCAATGTTGTAAACATTTAAACTGTTTATGATTTAATTGTGTGTCTGGCATCTTATCGCTTTGTTACTCTGCTGGAAAAGTGTTTGTTATTGCTATTATTGTGTTTGCTGGTAAATAACATTTGTCACTGGACTTCAGCAGGGTTGTTCATTTGTTATAGCTTTATGATGTGCTTTTGTCATTATAGACGACATACACAGATAAAGGCGAAAAGGTAAGTTTCCTTTTGTGTTTTACCGCAGAACAGAGGCTATTAAGCAAGTGAAATCATTGCACAGATATCAGGATTTTAATGACACTTAACCAACATCAGTTGTGTGTGTGTTTGGTTTCCATCTATGTGTTTGTCCCCCAATGTAAATGTTAGCGGCGCTGTGTGTTTGAATGATTTCACAACAAAATATGTGTTCTTATCTTTAGCATGAGCAGGGCAAGTTCCTCTGCTTTGACCACCTCACGTTCTGGGTTGGAAATGCAAAACAGGTAAGTTAATCAATAACTGCTGCCAAGGGTTTTTTGGGTACATTGTTTTTTTTCTGACCAACTTTTCTCACAGATGGAGGGGTATACTATACATTCAGCAAGGCTATTGGTTCTCCTGAGGGGTGGGGGGGGAGACAGTATGTAAAACCACATATTTAATTTCCCAAAGCACAAACTGAGTCTCGCCTCACTAGTCACCAGGAGATGGTGCTATCAGAGAGTTTAAGATGAACCTGTTGCAAACATGCCCAATTTCAATTCACTGTAACAAGAAGAGATTATCAGTTGAATAAATTCATTTTCTTCAACAGGCTGCATCGTATTACTGTAACAAGCTGGGATTTGAGTCTCTGGCCTACCAGGGTTTGGAGACAGGCTGTCGGGATGTGGTGTCCCATGCAGTCAAACAAGGAAAGGTAAAGAATCTGCATTCCCTGGAAATCAGCAAGAAGAATGGTTTATTGCGTCAACAAAAATAATCTGTTTGTGCAGATGTTTGACTTTTATAGAAATTAGTTCAAATTAAAGGACTGAAATGGTAATAGAAGGTTTTCTTGAGCAGTGAAGATGGTCAATTAATAGCTATTGGACTCAAAAGGTGCATTTGTACTGACTTAGACAAGTTAATGTCTTCACTTTGTTTTTCACAGATCGTTTACGTGTTCTCATCTGCCCTCAACCCTGGAAACAAAGGTACGCACTGGTCATAGACTGAGAAATCAATATGGACATGGATGAAGTAGTTATTGTCTTACATACATGACTATAATATATCACAACTCTTTTCATCTCTAATGTTTCTGGCATTTACAAGAAAAATCTTTTTTGTGGATGATAACATTTCCAAAAATATAAAATTGTTAAATATATATTTGAAATCACTATTGATTTGGCAAAAGTCAATTCAGTCTTGAATTCATACATTGACATCATGATTGAAGACACTTAGCTAGAGATGAATAATAATATTAACAGAATGGTTGAAAACACCATTTTACATTCCCAATTACATAATTTAAATGTTTTTATTCATTTAGTTGGTTTACTATAATAATGTCTATTGCCTGTATCATTCAAAGGATTTATTAAAAAAATTAATTTTCGTAAATGTCTCGTGTTGAAAAAAAACAAATGCCAACAATGGTTGCTTGTGTGTGGCTAAATCAAATATTTTTGTCTCGTCTTTTTCTCAGAGATGGGAGAGCATTTAGTCAAACACGGTGATGGAGTGAAGGATGTTGCATTCACAGTGCAGGACTGTGACTTCCTTGTGCAGGTAACAGGTTTTCTTTCAAACCTGCATTCACAGTTCTATTCTCACACATAATTAACATTACAATCTATCATATTTCCATTTACCATACATCCTCATAAACAGAAAGCCAGAGAGCGAGGTGCAATTATCGTGAAGGAGCCTTACACCCTGGAGGATAAGCATGGTAAAGTCAGACTGGCCGTGCTCCAAACGGTAAGGCACTAAATACAAATTTACATTCAGTAGTTATGACTCTCTATTTAGCACAAATGCCAGATGTATACTCTTGCTTTTGTTTGCTGCAGTATGGTGACACCACACACACGTTTGTGGAGAGAAGCGGATACACCGGGTTGTTCCTGCCAGGCTTCCAACCCTCTCTGTTCAAGGACCCTTCACTGGCTAGACTGTGAGTGCATACGAATGTTTAAAAGATAACAGAGGGCAGACTGACAGCAAAGTGACAGCGTGTTTATTTGCTTTTGCTTCCATTCCTCTATGCAGACCAAGTGGAAAACTGAACTTCATCGATCACGTTGTGGGAAACCAACCGGATAATGAGATGGTCCCAGTGGTGGATTGGTAATGGACTCAACTATTTCTTGTACACAGTTTAAAATATTGGCGGATCACGAGACATTAGGACCCTAGGAGCTAACATGTAGAGGGCCCCTACCTTTATAGGAATAAGAGCCACAGACTAAAAGAGACGTCTTTGGGGATCTCTTTGCAGTGGTTTTGAGTCTCTTTGTGATCATATCGTGTCCCTTTTCCAGTTGTTCTGTCTCCTAGTGGTCGTTTTGGGTCTATGTGGTCATTGTGTCTCTCGTTTTTTGTCTATTTTTGCATCCCTTTTTATTGTTGTGGACTCTTTTTGATGTTTTTGTATCTCTTATTTTGGGATAAATGTGTGTCTATTTATGGTCATTTGCTTCTCAATGGATGCCTTGCTTTTCTTTTTAGAGGTTTTGCGTCTCTTTATTTAGTGTTTTGGTATCTCATTTTTTATGTTTTGTGTCTTTGCATAGTATTTTATGTTTTTTGTCCTCATTGTATGTCCCTTTTGGGTTGTTTGTTTGTCAGTTTGTGGTAGTAATGGGTCTCTTAAAGTGCTTGCAGTAACTTCTAACAGATACTCAGGAGGCCTGTTCAGTAATGTGATAACAATATACCGGCTCTTCAGAGAGGAGGTGTCTTACATAACTCTTTTTGGGAAGGAGTCAGTCATCAGCATGACTTTGCAATTTTTTTTAAGCTGGCCTCCAGTTGTTCTCCACATCTGGATCTTGTTTTGACCCCATTATATAGGCATGCATGGGGCGGGGAAAGGCAGTTCTCAAAAACAGAGTGCTCATTGGTTGATCCTATAACAAGGGGTGTAACACAGACTGGAGGTTTTTAGATGTGAAGAATCATATGGAGCCGCTCATAAATCAAACTCCTGCTTGGCACTGTGAAGCTGCAACCTCATTCAGATCATAAGATGATAGTAGCATCAGCGGTGCACCCTAACATATACTGAAGTAGTTTAGTAGTTTAAAATTTAGAAGTTTAACTTTACTTGACTATTTCTATGTTATGCTACTTCTTCGTCTTCTAGGATCAGACTCACAAGTTACCCAGCAGCTTTTAAAGTCATAATGTAAAAACAAACTCCTCCTTTATCGGTAACAATGAAAAGTGTTGAACCAAACAAGCAGTCAATAATTATAATGAAATACTTTAACATACGTTATTCTGAAATGGGGTGTTTAAGAGTATTTCTACACTTTGGTATCACTATTTACTTAATTAACAGATCTGAGTACTTCCTCCACATAGGGTAACACCTGAGCAACAGTTCAGAAGTGAATGAGATTTGAACCTCTTCATCTCTGATTCTTAATCCATCAGGTATCAAAGAAACCTTCTGTTTCACCGCTTCTGGTCAGTGGATGACAAGCAGCTTCAGACAGAGTTCAGCGCCCTGCGCTCCATTGTTGTGGCGAACTACGAGGAGACTGTGAAGATGCCCATCAACGAGCCTGCCATGGGGAAGAGAAAGTCTCAGATCCAGGCATGTTTGGCTCACTTCAGTAAATATGTGGTCTTAAACTGTTTACTTGCACATGAATGATTCAATAACTTGTATTTCTCCAAATGTTCACTCACAGGAGTATGTGGAGTACTATGGAGGTCCAGGCGTGCAGCATATAGCCATGAACACGTCAGATATCATCACTGCGGTAAGATTAAAGGACACTTTGGCTTTGTGTGTGGATGCATCCCAAAAGAAGCAACAATAACTTTCTGATTAATTTCAATTTGCAGATTCGTAACCTAAAGGAGCGTGGGATGGAGTTTATGTACGTGCCAGACACGTACTACAAACAGCTGAGAGAGAACCTGAAACAATCAAAGGTCAAAGTCTCAGAGGACCTGGATGTCCTGCAGGTCAGAACAAAGTTATATTCAGCCAGTTTGGAGAACTGAATGAACTTTAGGATATAATGTTTGGTCCAGCCCAGGCAATGGTTATATATATTATGTCTGAAAATGATTGAATACCAGGGGTCAAAAAGCCTCATTCAACAATTAGTCCTCCTGACTATCTATAAACAACAGTAATCAGGGTGTGGGCAACAAAGATAGGAAATGGAAGAAGCTTGTTTTGTAAACATTGAAATTGAAACTTTTGCACAAGGGTGACATTTGAAATGTAATTTTGGATGGTGCTGCAAAGTGTCATTGAGCCTTCTCTAATATGTATGGCCATATTTATTTTTCTCATCTTCGTAGACTCAAAGCTGTGTGTCAACTATCCAGCCTTGTCAAAACAAAATGGATAAATGAATTACAATTCACAATGTGATCTTGTGATCTTACTCACATCAGGAGCTGAGGATCTTGGTGGACTTTGACGAAAACGGCTACTTACTTCAGATCTTCACCAAGCCAGTTCAGGATCGGCCCACTGTGTTCTTGGAGGTCATTCAGAGACACAACCACCAGGTGAGGGCGCCACTGGATAAACAACAACTTTACAAGGATGAAGAGAATATAAAGCACATATTTCTAGAATTGTTAGGGAATAGGATAAGGACCACATTTTCAGCCTACTGGTTAAAAATATGTATTTGACTTGTGAGTTAAAAGTCACAGGTATTTATTAAACTAAGTATTTTTTTAAGCCAATTCTGAAGTTTATCTCAGACCTTTTTCACTTGTGGCCCAAATTCTTTGTGCACAATATTTGTGTTAGAAAAAGGATTCATTAAGTTAGTTAATCAATAACTTAAACACATGATTTTCCCACAGGGCTTTGGTGCAGGAAACTTCAAGTCTCTGTTTGAAGCCATCGAAGCGGACCAGAATGCAAGAGGAAATCTGACGATCCTGACACCAAATGGAGTTTCAAAGAACATCTGATCCTAGTTTTATTAAAGTAGACATTTCAGTTTCAACATCTCTTTACTATGAGAGGCCATTTTTTGTTTAGAGTCCTGTACTTTAGTATTAAACTAGTATTGTGCAATAATTAACAAAGCATGTTTTTGGGACTTGCATGTTTTATTATAATTACATAATAACATTTATTTTATATGTGATAAGCATGTTTCAAAAAGTACTTCATTATAATCTCTCCGGATTTTCATGAAAGATCAACTAATTGTAACTTTATCACCATGTAAGGCTTTCTTTTTATCAAATGTTAACAAGGAAATCCATATAAGCTTGACTCAAGCAAAACACAATTAAGCTCTCATAAATGAAAACAAGTAATTTTATAGATTGTTATCATTTTGGCAATAACTTTCAAAGTAATTTCAATGTAACAGAAGAGCTTTGCATAATTGGAGCGGCCATCTTTCCCTTTATGTTGCAAGAGGAAACATTTGCAATGTGTGAAACCGTGGGTTGTGATGTGTTCATAAACTCTAATGTGCAAACAAATGAAGTGTTTTGTAATGTTTTACCAGACAATGAGGAAGTTGTAAGTGCTCCTGTACTCAAGCACAGATTATAAGGTTTAAATAAATCATTATTTACTGAGCAGTACCTCCACACGTCTGCAGAGCATTCATAAGTTCCTGTTTGGCGTTAAGGCAGTCATTGGTAGAATAAATCAGCATGAAAATAATCTTCAGGGTCTGTGTTTGGATTGTGCAGTACTTCAGGCAACTTTGGCTCTTGACATAAATCTGAACACTCCATTAGAGATTAGTTCAAGGTGCCCCGGCAACCATCTGCTCCACACAAGCAAGGGATCTTTGTGTCCTCGATGGGAAACTTGTAGTCGTACGTGATCTCTTCATTGACACCTATTGGCTGCCGGGAGTAAATCACTATCTTCTTCCTGGACTCCACAGAGATGATCTTTGCATAACAGTTAGGCTGCAAGACAAAAAAGGTATTTTGCATTAATGACCTTACTAAACAAATTGTTACCTTAAGTAGCAGGTTTCAACAAGATTACTTTAAGACTTTTTAAAGACACTATTACAATTCTTTTTGAAAATGATTTGCAGTTACCACAACAGAAGAGCACCATATTTAAGATATTTGTATTCCCTGTAATGACAGACCACTAACTTTTAGGCTTTTAAAGGACCAGCAGAAACCCTATGAACCCCTTTAAAGGGGCTCTATTGTGCTCATATTTAGGTTCATATTTCTATTGTGTGCCTCTACTGTGACATGTTTATGCTGTGATGTTCAAAAAGGTCTTTATTTTTCACATACTGTGCTACAGCACCTCTTTTCACCCTCTGTCTGATTGGTTTGCTGGCCGGGTCTGTTGTGATTGGTCAACTGCTTAGAGATGTCCTGTCCCTAAGCCTATCACGTACAATGTCTCGGAGTGCTAGCCAACAGAAGCGCCAGTGTTACATGGTGATGTCACTATTACAGAAGTAAACCAAGGAGTAAAATGGAGGCGTTTCAGGCAGGCGGTGATTGTGTGGGAGAGAAAACTCCCTTCGGAGGTAACCACAAAAACCGAAATAACAAACAACAGGAAAGGGAAAAACAAAAAAAGCATAATAGAGCCTCTTCAATCTTCAACCCCTTGGAGCTCTACTGGCTCGTACTCACATTGCAGCTGTGGTTGATAAACCTGGATAAGTTCCCATATTTAGTGGCATCAATGATGGTGTCCTGATCAACCCGGAACAAGTAGCTGCTGCCAATGCCCTCCTCCTCGTACCTCTGCTCCCTCATGTCAGCTATGATCTAAGAAGAGTGAAAACACATGAGCCTTTTCACGAGTGTTCTTAATCACCGTTACCGTCAGTCCTCACACTCCTGGAAAGTACCCAGAATAACAGGCGGGTCCCAGGGGGCCACTGGGCCGATTCAGGGGAAACAATCAGGGGAAAAGCGGCTCTCTTGAAAGCTCGACAGAGACATTTGTTACCAAGGGAGCATTATGAGCACATGACTAGCTAGTCTCACCTGTCTGATGATCTGGCCCACATACTCGATCACCATCTCATCTGCTGCGATCGGCTCCATCGCAAACAGGCCCCAATCATGAATATGACTCCGGCTGAAACGAATCCTCTTCCTTCGGAACTGATTTATTGAGCATGACAAAATGAGACACGTGCCATTCGTTAACACAGGCCACACATCTGCATTCAGGTCATTCAAACGACTTTGTTCTACCTCAGGTAAAAAAATATCTCAGGCGTAGACTTTTCATTGTTTTGATCAAAATCACATTAAAAAACACATTCACAAATAGTGTATTAAGTGAATTGGTGTGGTAGTAGCCATCTCAACTGTGGAAACATCTTGAAACATCTGCAAATACAATGAAACTATCTATATCAAAGTCCTACAACTGGTCAGGTACGGAAAAGTTGTACATACAATACGTTTCTCACTATTGTGGCACAGCCAGTACAAGATACTTTGTTTACTTTATATATATATAAATATTTATATATACATTTTATTTATTCACATGTCAATATAAGCATATGGGGAAATGCTGTTGTACTTACAAAGTTACATACACAAACAGTGCCTGATGAGATTTAATCAAATGTATATTCAACAGACCTCGGTTGTGACACTGATGAAAGACTATTCAATAGTTTTCTTTGCATTTAGACCAAAAGTATGCTAATACTTACTACAGGTATATTTTTATAAAATGATTTTGGCATCAAGGTTTTCCGAAGTGATTTTGTCTGAACCTTTAATGTACTTACCTTCAGCTGGTTGAACTTGACTAGGTCACTGTCACAGCTGAAAGAGGAGAGCAGGCGACGCTGTTCAGACCTGAAGTCAGATCCGGCTCGCAGTGAGGTCTGTTGCTGGGCCGGGATGCTCGTTCCCTGAAACACATGTTGGCATTAAGCATTGACTCTAATAAACTGGGCAATGAGATCATCCCAGTTTCCTCTGGTTGATACCTGAGTGCTTGTAGATGGAAGCTCAGGGTTCAGCTTTGTGTGGTTGAGGTATTTCATTTTGTCTTTCTTGCTGATTTTGTAGAATCCTTCAGAGCGAGCAGAGCCGGTCCTGTGATTGGGCCACCAGGATCTGTGCTCGTCCCTCTGCTCTGCGACGACTTTAGTCAGTGAGCGGTGGTTAAGGAGGTCAATCAGAGAATAAAATGCACTATATTGTGTATTAGGCAAATAAAGTTATCTTAATATATTATTAGTTTGTAAATGAATGTTTCAATAGGAAACCTGGCAAGGGATTTGCAACAGTCCTTTACACCCGAGTAGTTTGAAGCTTCATTCACAAAGTTACATTTCATATTCAAAATCAACATTTGAATGCTGCTGAGCCTTGTTTTTTTTATTCAAATATATACATACTATTATGGAATTCATTTGTGTATGCTACAGTTTCACATTGGAGATAATCACACCAATTCATACAATATAAGTTACTTAGTTCAGCGACTGTAAACAAGAGTTACAATTAGTAGACTAATTAATTAAGTGTGTGTAGTGTTATTAAGTGTTCATCTTTTGGTTCTAGACTGGAAACTTAAGAAACTGGGAGACATTTTTCTTACATCTTATAAACCCAGTGATAATAATAATTGATTAACTGATAATAAAACATATTGTCGATGCAATCCTAAAGTAACTCAATTGGATGTTATTCAATTCCAACATTAAAGTTGGTTAAAAAGGATATAAGTGTGAGGTATCCACAGAGTGTCACTGATCCACCCGAACCCATTATCCCTCGCCTGCAGCCTGTCGTATGTCCGCTGCAGCAGCCTGGTGTCTTCTTCATCCAGACCCTCCTTCCAAACACTATGAAGTATCCTCCTCTCCTCAGAGAGAGAGCGCCACCTGTCAGAAGCGATGTTAGAGTGGAGAGAACCAGTGTTTCTTTTAAGAAGTCTTCTCCGATGAAGAATTCTCCACCTCCTCTTTCGCTTCCTCCACTCCTTTCTCTTTAATAAGGATTTGTCCTTCTCTCTACTACTATTCTCCTCATCCCGGAGCCCAGGCATATTCTCCAGGCCCTGCAAAGGCCTCATTCTCACACCTGAACTGACCCACATGCTTTTCCCTTGAGCGGAGTCAGAAGAAGACTCAGAGGAGCTGCATGGTGAGGACACTGAGATGGGGGAGCCTCCGAGAGAATCGTAAAACATTGGCTGTAAGGTCGTCACCATTTTTCTCTTGTGGACTATGGATCTCCGGGGTAGGATGATGTCCCTCCCAGGGGTCTTTGGGGCTGTGATATACGGATTGCTAGAAAGGGGGCTGCTAAGATGGGGGAACATCACTGTGTTACCTTCTGACGAGGTGGTCTCTCTGCCTGGTGTAGCTGGAGCTCTCGCAGAGCTGTACTGAGTCCATGCTCGTCTATCCTCGCGACCAGGCGTTTTGGGCATATCCTGGTATAAAGGGTACAAAGCAAGTGGAGAAAAAACGACCTCGGTGGCTGTTGGAGAAAGCACTTCATTGGTAGATTCCTCACTTTCCAGTTCGGCCACTATGCCCTTGCCTGGTGTTTGGGGTCGTTCTTCCTCCACAGCGGGGGATGTGGGTTTGCTCCTCATCAGAAGGTCAGGGTCGCTGTCCACCAGGCAGCCAGTGGGAGTCAGAGGCCTCAGGTTTTCTCTGTTCCCCCGTGACATCCACTGAGGGCTCTCCATCTCTACGTCAAGATGTTGGCCCACTGCTACACAAGTATAACAATAAAATATTAGAAAAACATATTTTCACCAACATTTCTTTGGAACAAATTTCTAAAAAGGGCCCAGTGGGAA
This sequence comes from Notothenia coriiceps, assembly GCF_000735185.1. Classification (NCBI taxonomy): domain Eukaryota; kingdom Metazoa; phylum Chordata; class Actinopteri; order Perciformes; family Nototheniidae; genus Notothenia; species Notothenia coriiceps. Next base: position 101,684 of record NW_011335526.1, on the reverse strand, counting down.
AAGGCACAAGACGTACAGGGGACCATTTGCTGAAGCGCAGGGTCCCTTGGACGCTTTGTTTAAAAGTCACATTTCTTGTTGGGAAGTCCACCAAACCACAGAGACACACAGAAGGACCTCAAAAAGAAGCAAAACAACCAAAGACACTATGAAGAGAAAATCACCAGGAAGAGAAACACTTTACCAAAAGGTGAAGCAGAAAGAAAGGGGTGCAAAATGACCACAGAGAGAAAAACAACACTCAAACTGTTCAACCTGGGAGTCCTAAAAGTGAGAGGGGCTGTAGATGGTCCGGGGGTTCGCTGGTTTGGAGCTCCATCATGTCCTCCAGACAGGACGGGAACTGGTTCTGCTCTCTTTTCTCCCAGTGATATGGATCTGGCCATTCCTGCAGCTCCAGCTCCAGCTTGGCACCAGGGGTCAGCGGGGCCGAGGGGCTGGCGGGGGGCTCAAGCTCCATCGACTCTTCATCTGACGATATGAAGATACACTCAACTCTTCTGTCGCCCTCCTCCTCCATGCCTTCATCTTCACGGCTGAGTTCAGAGTAGGACGAGTCCTCGAAGCTCTCAGAGGAGAAGGAGTCCGAGGAGTCGAAGTCTGACGAGAACTCACTGTCCTCTGAGGAGCTGCTCTCTGAGAAACTCTCTATAGTTGGACAAAAAGAACAACACATTTTTAAACATGTCATTATTCATGAGATGTTCAATGTTACAACTGTATGATATTTAACGTACCGCCATCCAAGCTCGCCACTGCTTCACTAGCTTGGAAGATGACTGCATCTTCATCTTCTGTGTGTTTCTGTGCGGACTCCTTCTCTTCCTCAGGATGATTGCTGTCCTCATCATCATCATCATCATCATCATCTCTGTCACACTACAGAAGAGCACAAGTTCAATTATCCATTCTTTCACACTTTAAAGTTGACAGCACGTGTATAACTTTGATAGATTCTAGTTGTAAGGGGAGTATGAACAACCTCTCAATTTGTTGTGACCCCTGACTGCATATTTCCAGCTGTTTATCGAAATTCATGTAAGATATTTATTTCAAGTTAGGATTCAATCAACTTGATAGCAAATAAAAACTAACAGCTGGCTTTGAGGTCTTGGCTTTTCTTTTTGCAATCTCACTATAATTTTCGGAGCAAAATGTATATTTACCAGGATTTGAGGATCATCATGAACTGGAACAACCGCCTCCAATTTATCTGATGTTGTTTCCTCATCTTGAAGTGTGTTATCTTCGTCTTTCCCTTCTTCATCATCATCATCATCATCGTCACTTTCAAGCTCATGTGGTCTTGAATGTCTGCGTTTGGCTCTCTCAGATGCCAAACTCCCTTTGTCCTCCCCCTGTTTCACATCTACATGCAAAGAGAGCAACGGACAGAATTAAGCTACAGTCTATATAAATGAGTTCATAAATTGTAAATGAGGGGTAATCGCATTAAAAGCACTCACCAGAGCTTTCATGAGTAGAACACAACACATTTTCTATCTCTTCTGACGTAACAGTATCATCTGCTCTTTTCCTTTTTACCTGCATGATGAAATGTATTTTATTTATCAAGACATGCACGCTCAGAGGTCAAACGCTGGCATATTTCACATCATATAAAGCACAATAGCATACCTTGAATGAAGGCAGTGGAGGTTTTTTGCCCTGGCCACTGATGTGACAGAGGGGATTTATAAGTTTGCTCCTTTCTTCAATACTTGTTGCTCCACTTTTCAAAGGAGAAACGTGTATCTTATGAAAGAAAAGCAATAACAATGAACATACTGTCTCTAAAAGGACACATTTATGTATTTATTCATGCTGTTTCATCAACCAATGTATGAGACGACAGATGAAAGATAAAGAACTCACCTTTACTTTCTTCTCTTGACATACCCACCAGTCCTCAAATGCCTTGAAAGCGACCCCTTCAATCATTCGGCGTGTAATATCCTTCCTAATAATCGACTTCAGTTCATCCATGATGACTTCTAAAACCTTTTCCACCGTGGCCTTATGAGGGTTTTCCCGCACAAGCAGGAAGTCTGGTGGTGGCACAAAGGGGTTAAACCTGGGGAAAGGTGGTAGAGGCCATGGAGGTCGAGGGAAATGCAAAGGAGCGGTTGGAGGATTCCCCTTATCTAAAGTGCCTGGAGGATGAACAGGTAAGGGGTACCTGTGCACAGGAGGTGGGGGTCCAAGGAAGGTTGGTGGTGGAGGAATAGAAGATGGAGGCGGAAAACCGGGAGGAGGAATAGAGATGCCGGGGTGATGGCCCCGAGGTGGGATCCAACCCGGAGGTGGGATGGGGATGGTGCCATTAGGCAGGCGAGGTGGGATAGATGGGATAGACGGGGGAAAGGGAGGAAGGGGGAAAGCGAAACGGGTGGCTGGTGGATGGGGGCACCCTGATTTAAAAGCAGGAGGAGCTTTGGAGGAGGGGGGTTGAGTGTTGCTATTGAGAGAAAAGGATGGAGGCTGAGGGAGAGGGATCTGTCTGGCTGGTGTTGAAGCTCTGAACGCTCTTTTATTCGAGTAATCCTTATTCGAGTAATCCTTATTCGAACGACGCTCCTAAGACACAAAATAATCAGTTTAAGTCGTTTTCAGGACTCTAAAATAAAACGTAGATAGCAACAACGCTAACTACTACCACTTTTGATAGTAAAATGCGTAGTTTAAACAAAACAGGAATTATCATTATCATTTAAATGATCATGAACTTATCTTTTAGGAAATTATTTTCCATTATGACCTTGGTTAAGAATGCTTGAGGAGTAATTACCTTTGAACGTGAGAATAACTGCAACCTTTCTGCCTCTTTTTCGTGGTTTACGTGAGCCCTCCTTTCAAAACGTGTGAAATCAGATGGAGGCTGAGAGTCTCTTGTTAGAAACAGAACAGCTTGAGTGGTTTCATCTGGCTCATCTTCAATGAGGTCATTGAAGGAGCGCTGATCTATCGTTGTGAAGTCACATGAAGTTGGAGTGCGAACAGGTGAGTCATCTGAGAAAGGGGAGGCGTTAGGGGAGCAAGGTGAGGTCGGGCTGTCCTGAGAGTGAACATCAGCCTCCAAAGAGTTTCTATAGAAGTAGGACGGGTCAGTACTCTGGCTGTTTATCAGCAAACTCTCAATACGAGAGTCCAAACTCTCCACCTCAGGCCTGGGGCTTGAAGAAGAGTTACCAGCAGTTTGGGGTAGTTCTGTAATGCGTGCATGGTCATTAGATGGAAAGGAAGCTGCTGTCTGATATTCAGATGTGAAATTAATGCTCAGGATACTTAAAGAGCTGGAGCTTCTATCAAAATCCTTAGAGGTAGCAGTGACCACAGCTCTGGACTCCTGACTGGGAGACTTAAAGTTAAAGGAAGCATTACTGTGATTGGGGGATTGTGCATTGTGCCCCCACAGTGCTAACTCTTGGCTGCTAGATTGTTTTGTGGTAGAATAAGATTCTGCTAGCTGGGGTTGGCATTGCCTCAAAATGAAGTTCACATCTGAGACTTCGCCGGATCCTCTGCAATACCTCTCAGTTTTACGACGCCAGAGCTCTCGTCTTAAAAGTTTGTGATCACTCAAGGTGGAGGGCTCCCCCTGGAGGACTGGAGTCGCCTGAAGACTGGAGTAGCAGGAGTCCTGGGACAGAGGAGTGGCAGACAGGCACTGGGAATGTGGTGTTAGCCTGAAGCTGCAAGGTGTATCCTGCCAAATACTGGAGTAGGCTGTGTCCAGAGAGAGGGGGGTGGCGATGCTGGTGGGACTGGAGATGCTCAGATGTGTCTGTGTGGCTGCGCTGCTCTGTAAGAGATAACAAGATAACACATGAGTTATATTGTCCATAAAAACGTATTAGTTCTACAGCTAGTTTATAAATATTGAATGTATTCGATATTCATAAACCAGAACAAAAATGAAAGCAGACCAAAACATTGACAAATCATATTCATTTCATATATATAAATCCTTTAAAAATAAATGTTCACAAAAAGAACATGGAATTATTTTTGATGTATATTAATTAGTATTAATTTAAAGTTTTTTTGATAGGACATGATTTGTCCCAATTCTCAAGAATGGGTGATATACGATTACTTCACGATTATAAATGGGTCTGTTGTGTGAGTTGTAGAAAATCAAAAATGGGTTTCATTTTTTTATTTACTGTCCTGTCTATGAAAACATGCACCTCTTAGTTAAATGACCTCAATTGATGTTGATTTTCTTTGGATGGATGACTGAAAGACCTGAGGTGTGCTTGAGGAAACAGAGCAGAGTTTACCTGCCAAGTTTGGGTGTAGAAAGCAAAAGTATAAAGTTTAAAACTAATCTGAAAAATAACCTGTGATTTTGAAAGTGAATTAAAGGTTTGACCACTGGAACTGTATCTTTGGTATCTTGTAAACCTTTGAGGGTTAAGTGCTTTGTGTGTATAGCAGGAAAATAAATAAATCAATCAATCAATCATAAGCAGCTTAAACAGTTTACCAGCAAACCCTCGACTAAGCTTTGAATAGCTTGCTCATTGCTGCCCACTGGCAGCGTCCAAGGAGTATAAAGGCCCCGTAAGAGGAGCTGGAGATATCGCGTCCTGTTTTCACCTGAGGAAGGTTGCATATTGTAATTAGTCAACAAACTCAAAGAGATTAAAATGTTTAATTACAATTCATACAAATATGAGGTAGTTCTAAAGTCAGTCTTACCTTTAGGATCAATTTCCACATGAATAACATTTCCCATCACTGAGGTCTGATGGAGGTGCTGGACAGCTTCTTTTGCAGCCCTCACTGTGTCGAAGACGACCTTTGCAATCCCCAAATGCTTCTTGTTCTTAGGATTGTAAAATATTTTGACTTCTTCGATGTCCCCATATTTATTGCACATATTAGCCAAGAACGCCTCCCTCACATTGTCATTCAGCCTGGAAAATGTCACTTCTTTGGGAGGAACGGGGCCAACATACCATTCATCAACCTGAAAGGACATAGGTAAACAAGAGCTCCCATTATTGCCATGTTTACTATTATTATAATAACTATGATGCTCATAATGAAGATTACCTTAAATTTAGAAATCAAAAGGTCAGTCTTGTTGCATTTGCTCCACAGGCGGCAGACACGGGGATCTCTGACTGTCTCTACAGGAAACAGACCTAAATCCTCCACCTGTTGAAGTAAACAACATCCATCAATATAATGTGGGGGGAGAAGTATTACGTTATTTTCATTCAATGAAAGTAGCAGTTGCACACAGAAAAGGACTCTGATACAAGTTAAAGCATTAATAACATCACTTAAATACAAAATAATCTTCAAGTTTAAAAGTGTAGTACTACTGTATCAACACACTGAGATTGGCTCTGGCTGTGTTAATTACTCATAAATTATACTATTAGATTATTGATAGGAATGCAAGCAGCATTCAAACATTGTAGCTTACTAAGGTAGTCTTGAGCTAATACTCTTTTGCTTTATTTAGAGGTTGCTTCATTTGAATAGTTTAACAATTGAATAGTATTTTACAAGAATATTTGTATTAATTTTTCTTAATGTAATCCTAATGTGCAAAGTAACAGAAACAGTAGAATCCAAATGTTAAAATGGAGTAATAAGCACAATAGAGCAATATTTACTTCTAGGTTGAAGTAGAAGTATAAAGCAGCAGAGAATTAAAAATATTAATATCGTAAATGTAAGTACGCTATATAAATTCACTTTAACCCACTTATCTATTTACATGTAGACTCCTGCATTTACTTGGTCACTTACATTCTCTGCATTATTTAGCTTGTTGTATTTATTTTTTTATTTTTCTGAGATACATATAGTTTACTTCATCTGCATTACTTGCACATTGGTCTGCAACATAATATGCAGTTTTTTATTCTAATCTATACCACTCTGTTTTTCTTGCACTATTTTTATTTAAAGAAAATCTACTGTAGCTACGTGCATATGACAATAAAGCCTTTGAATCTTGAATCTTTGATAATAGAAACAAAGGCAATGCTTGTTTTGATCAATATAGGAAACAGGCGGCCATGTGTAATAGACAACACAAATATATGTATAAATGCTCACGGGTATGTTAAATTGCTGTCCATCGTAACGATACACTTTGTACAGTCCTTTCGTCAATGCAGGGTCAATAATCAACTTGCAGCTTCTCCAGAACTGAGGCGGTGTCTCTCTCTCAGAAGTTTGTTTTTCGCTTTCCATTACATTCGTCAAAACCTGGAAATAAAAGATTATAAACACCGTATCATTTAGCATGATTAACAGAGCTGTTTACATCAGTCCGCCGCTGGAGCTTAACACGCCCCAACAGGTGATGGAGAGCATCACCTGTAACGTTATCCTTCTCAAACAGATTGTGAAATGAAACGTGATCAAATACTCAAAGTTAAGTCGACCAATAATATGCTTTATCTCGCTTACCTGTAACTACAAAGGTTATATCCTTTGGTGGAGCAACATTGTGGAAAAGCTGTTGGGATCTTCGGTTGTTTTTACAGTTCGTCGCCCAGGTGGATAGAAGATCAATCCGCCAGGAGACAGAGACGGAATATAGATCCATCGGTGAGGCGGAAGGATTTAGATGGGTTGAAGGTGTGAACAGGTGTGAGGTGTGTTTCTATAAACCTTAATAATACATGTTTATAATTATAATATTAATAAGTTATGAATACAGCCTATGACTTACTAACAATCAAACACAAATCGAATAATATGACAAAATATAAAAAGTTAATGTAAAATATAAATGTTAATCAGATGTAAATCAGGGGACTCTGAATAGAGCATGATAAATGGATCATTCATTTAAAGTTTAAAGAAAGTATTGAGTATTACACATTGTCAGTGTAATGGCATTAATAATCCAGTTATAAAACATAATTACAGAGATGTTTTTTGTGAAAATGTATAACTGATCCCACAATAATAAGAAAGAGCATAAATAAATAAAAAGTGTCTACAAGCATTCTTATGTATTATTCATTGTATTCTTATCTTGTTTGTATTGCTTGATTGTGCTTTTCCTCAAGTATGCAAAGCTTCTTTGGTAATGATGACTAGGGCTATATAAATCTGATGTATTCTTTTTGACTTTTTTTTTTTAATAGTGACTATTAATGTGTAATCATTGGATATAACAAATATTTTTTTCACAATATTTCTTTTGGGAGTAAACTCTATTGTAACAGGGAGAAGAGAACAGAAGAAGGAAAATCGGGTTGGAAAATCGATTCTGTGCTATATTTAGCACAGGCGAATGCAGGGAAGATGTGGACTACTTGTTCAAAGAAACAACAAAACGTGCACCAATAGAGAAAGGATTGTCGGAAAAAGTCAGCAAGCGTAGGAGTTTGTGTGCTTTGTTATAATGCAGTCATGCTTTGACTGAGTGACAGCTATCTCAAACTGTAAGTGCAGACTTCCTGTGTGGTTTTCCTTTTAGTTTTTCATAGACCAAAATGCCATTTATGCAATACATGTCTATAGTTTTCCTTATTTGTTTTATCCAGGCATTACTGTAAATGTAAAAAACTGTATTAAAAAAATTCAAACAAAACTCAAATTATCACAGATGTGTTTTATTCCCGAACCGGCAACAAAAACAAAGTCCTGCTGACTCAAGTTTAAAACACCAGATATATGCAAAACTTACAATACAGTATTTGCTGAAAGAAAAATCCCTTTAAAGCATCAACTCAAACAGTGGAACCTCTCGACTGTATATACATTAATATGGATTAAATAAATCAACCAGCAGAAGAAAAGGCCTAGACTTGCATTGCTCTGTGGTAATTCCTTTCAGAAGTGTCCAGAGAGTGAGAGGTGGATCAAACCTTCTTTATATATTTATTTGTGTGAAATAAACATCAACAGTGATCTTTAGAAAGGTAACAACCATTTTTCTAAACGTGTGTGTCAGTGATTGACCCCTTTTGGATTCTAGCTCTCTGCTTTGTGTCACCAAGATATTATTATCAGGTGGAAACAATTTCAATGCAAATATTGGAGCGCTAGTGATCGACAGAAACACAACCATGACTCAGCACAAACCACCTTTAGATACATGGGATAACAATGACCAGAGTTACCGTGGTGTAATATCAGTATTTTACAGTTGAGCAATAGTATTATGAACAAAATCAATTGTCGTCCAGCAGCTACAAATATTTGCATATTTCTTCATTTAAGCACTTACTGTGTTTTCGTACCAGTGTTACAGTAGATATAATAAAGAAAGTATAGAAAATGGTCAAACCCATGTAAAACTATTCAACAATGTGCCACAGGTCAAAGGCCCCACACGCTAATTCAGACAATCTGTAACCTAAACAACGTGTGCACACACTCAAGTTTGTAAACTATTCAAAGTAAAAAACATACAAACTCTAAAACAACAGTTCCAATATGTGCATGCTTTGTAACAATACATTCAACAATACTTCTAAAGCTAGTTACCATTTATGGATAACAGCATGTTCGCAAAAGCAGCAGGAAATCAAGAAAACTCATCATATTTTGTACCCTACATTTATTCTGCTATTTATTGTGCTACAGAAATATGTGTACTGCAATAACACCCTTTATTCAGAAGTGGAATTTTGGCTCAGATTACACACAAATACTGTTGGGTTGATTTATACTGTAACTATTTGTTTTGTAAAAGATCTTAACTGCTTTTTGCTCAAATCTTAAGACTCCAATGCAAACTGATTTTCGAAGCTAGTTTAGCAAATTGTAACATGTACATTGTTCAAGACTAAAACATGTAGTAAAGTTCCTACACGATTCTTATGCATGTATTGTATTATATGATTATACTTACTCATTAAACAACCAATTAGTCCAATGAGTATGAATGTTTGCATATAAAAAAACGTTTTAAAACATGCAAGTTGTTCTATAATTTCGGATTTAAAGCATGTATACAGTGATTCAAATCAAACTGATATTTCAGTCAGATAACTCAAACCTTGATTTTGAACGTCTGCATTGAAAATAAAGGTCTGGTAATGCTCTCTACAAAGCCTCATTTAAAGCCAGACAAATGTGAGAACATGTGAAATCAATGCAACCCACCATGGGACAATATAAAGGCCACAGGTGCATGCAGCAGTGGTGGTGAGTCACTAGTGTGTCTGCCCGCAGCAGCACAGATTAAACCGTGGCAGCTCAAATAGACCATTAAAAGGAGCAGGACTATCATTTTATACCAGGCTTCAACAAAGGCTTTTGTTTCACATGAATATTGAAAGAAAAGCGGCAAGGTTCAAGAGGTTTGATCCATCCCCTGCTGTCAACATGTCTTTGGGCAAGATACATCACCCTGAAATGCTCCTGTAGGCATGTCTACAGTACTGAAGTGTTTGGATGTTGCTTTGGACAAAAGCGTCAACTAAACGTTAGGAAATATAAAAACAAGGAAGTACACCTTTAATTTGTGCACAGTTATACCTAACAAATAAAGCTTTTATAAGAGAATTTCACAATAAAGGCATTGTTGAATGTCTGCTGCTGTAGCGTGCTTACTGGCTTTGATCAAGGATAGTGGATAGTGGCCTTCAGGTCGTCGTTCTCACCCCGATGGTCCAGCTGGCTCTGGAGCTGGATGACCTGCTCCAGCTCTTTGATCTGCCGGTCCGTTTTGTGACTGACCAGAGTGCGGTAAAAGTGGACGGCGAACATGATAAAAACGAGTCCAAACGGCACCATGATGCAGGTGGAAGCGATGGCTGCAGCCTGCCCTGAACTTATAGTGCTGTTCTTCTCGTCGAGGCTTCTGAGGGGTAAGAACTTCACCCAGCACAAGAGCATCACCTCTGTGAGGAAGAGGAGGGTGCCGATGACTGTGGAGAAAGCCCAGGCCAACTCTATGTGGCGATGCATGCGCTCGTGGGGAGACTCGTGGACGGAGTTGAGGTTGTGAACATTGCTGACAGCCTCGAGATTCGGGAGGATGCAAGTGCTGACCATGAGGGCGAAGAGGTGGACTGCAACCAGGACTGTGGTGCAGGCACTGAAGGCTATCAGCAGCCCGGGGGGGTACTTAAATTCCGGCTCCAGCTGTACCTCCACCATGGCAACCTTGGAAAATCATACAAGAACAATTTATCTTCTCCAATTGATATCTTCATCAGTGAGTAACACAATAGACATGGCTATCAGTTATATTGCTCTACATGTTTTACTTAAAAAGTCTAACATAGACAACTCTAACCACTGCTTTCTCTTCCCACACAGCAAACACAGACAGCTGCGTATGTGGATAGAATATAATGTAAAATACAAGTATTTTTAGATGTTGTTCTTGTTCGGAATTGGACCTATTAGTAGTGTGTGGACAAAAGAGTAAACGCAGACTTTACAATAAAGAGATGTACGGGCCCCTGAATGTCATAAGAGCAGGACAACTAAGTAACTGTAACTGCATTGCTTAAATACAGATTTGTAAATCAATCATACCATTATACGAGCCACATATAAGCTGAAGAGGAGCATGGGTTATAGTTGTATGCAGTATTGGTGTAGCTTGAGACAAATTTACATTTTGCCAAAGAAAATACGATTTAACATTAACAAAAACAAATTAACAAGTGTCGAAACACTTTAACATTTCCCGAAACACTTTAACATTTGCCGAAACAAAATAGAGAATCATACCGGAAAGGGAATGCCCATCATACCAGAAGCGACGTGCCAGTGATTGACACAAACTTAAGTTTGTTTTGGCTGATAGACCGCCGGTACCTATGGACCTTTATGGTCGTTAAACATGTTTTGTCCGTACGGTTTTGCTCATCGCGATATACTTTCTCGTGCGCAAGAGATACGTTCTCGTGCACACAAGAAAGTTACAGGTTCGCCAAGTAGGAAGTGGAGCTGTGCCTTTTACACACCGCCTTCGCTGTGTTTGACCTTCATTAGACAGATAAAGAACGACTACAGGCTGCTTCCACACACACACACACACACACACACACACACACACACACACACACACACA
>NW_011335526.1:90389-90629 GCF_000735185.1 Notothenia coriiceps | reverse complement strand
TCATACCGGAAAGGGAATGCCCATCATACCAGAAGCGACGTGCCAGTGATTGACACAAACTTAAGTTTGTTTTGGCTGATAGACCGCCGGTACCTATGGACCTTTATGATCGTTAAACATGTTTTGTCCGTTCTGTGGAAACCACCTGGGCCACGTGATACGGTTTTGCTCATCGCGATATACTTTCTCGTGCGCAAGAGATACGTTCTCGTGCACACAAGAAAGTTACAGGTTCGCCAA
>NW_011335526.1:72590-90344 GCF_000735185.1 Notothenia coriiceps | reverse complement strand
CAAACATGTTTAAACGACCGATAAAGGTTCCATAGGTACCGGCGGTTCTATCAGGCCAAAAACAAAACTTAGTTTGTGTCATCACTGGCACGTCACTTCTTGGTATGATGGGCCATTCCCTTTCCGGTTATGATTCTCTATTTTGTTTTCTGCAAATGTTAAAGTGTTTCGGGAAATGTAAAAGTGTTTCGGCACTTTAACATTTGCCGAAACAAAATAGAGAATCATTACCGGAAAGGAATGGCCCCATCATACCAGAAGTGACGTGCCGCGATGTTGATTGACACAAACTTAAGTTTGGTTTTGGCTGATAGACCGCCCGCTCCTTTATGACCTTTTATGCGTCGTTAAACATGTTTTGGTCCCGTACGGTTTGCTCATCGCGATCATACTTTTTCGGTGCCGCAAGAGATACGTTCTCGTGCACACCAAGAAAGTTACAGGTCGCCAAGTAGGGAAGTGGAGCTTGCTGTTTACACACCGCCTTCGCTGTGTTGACCTATCATAGACGGCTAAAAGAGCGACTACAGGCTGCCTTACACCACACACACACACACACACACACAACACACACACACACACACACACACACACACGACACACAACACACACACACACACACCACACACCAACACCACACCAACACACACCACACACAACCCACAACACACACCACACACACACCACACACAACACAACACAACACACACACACACACACACACACACACACACACACACACAACACACACACACACCACACACACACACCACACGGATGTCCAGCTCACAGGACGGTGTTATGGTAGAAACAATGGCATTTGTTTTCAGAAGATATTGATACTGTCGTCTGCTTCCGTACTGCGGGTCAACTCAATCGGGCCCTTTACGGTAATCGCCGAGAAGCCGGCACTGACGCTAGTAGCACAAGAGTAAATAATGGCATGTTTCTGCTATTTGCATACAAATGTTTTACCATAAAGTTCCTAATAAAACTACACTGTTGACGGTACCAACAATAAAAGTGCTTATTGAGCCTCGCCAGATGGGGCTGCTGAGCCCCCCTCAGCACCCGCACTTAACCCTTCCCGCATCCTTCGCGATTTCTCGCTGTCTCAGCAGCAAGCAGGAAACCACACAGGTTAAGCCAGCTCACTACTGTCAGCTCCTCGCAGCAGCGAGCCCAGTGGCGGCCCGAGCTGGACCAATCAGAGCACAACTGGCCTCACAGGCGTGCAGAGGGGGCTGGCCAGGGAGCTACAACAAGGCGTTTAGCGACAGAGAGTGAAATTTCCACCGTGCCAATACACATACCTATGAGATTATGCTGGATGGAGAACAAATGTGAGTTGCCCGAAAATCGCCCACGATGTAAATCTATTCTAGCTAGACCTCGACAAGTGCGAATTATGATCAGTAGAAATGGGCCATGTCATTTGGGCGACCTTAAGAACTTATGCGTAAAACATATTTTTATCGCCAGATATAGCCTCAAAAACATGCCCATTTATTTTATTCTTGTACTAGCCCGTCAGCCCTGCCGCTTTCTCGGGGTCGATTACCTTAAAGGCGCCACACTGAATCTCGCACTCACAATTAAGCAGGCCTGCTGATTTGACCAAGCCAAACGCGCAGAGGACGGGCCTTGAGTTAACTGCAGGTTCCACATGGCACTCCGACAGCACTGGACCGACTACTTTGACATTGAGCCGATTAAGATGTAAACACAGGTTTATTTAATTTTGGGCAACACACACATATACGGGCTAACCGGACAGTATTGGAGGTTGGCCGATATGTGCTCGTAAAATGACTGCTTCAGGCTATTTGAAACAATGCTCGTGGTCTGGACATTACACAAAACCAGAGCGCCGCAAACTGAGCCAGCACAAACACACACGTCGATCGCGCCTCTGTGGACCGAACATCTCTGTCACACAACGCCGTAATAGAGGGAATAATCGGGCAGCTTCTTTGGGTGTAGGAGGTGTGGTTGTGCTGCTGTGGCTGTGTGTGTGTGCTGTGTGTGCTGTGTCGTGCCTGTGTGGTGTGTGTGATGCTGGTGTGTGTGTGTGTGTGTGTTGTGTGTGTTTGTGTGTGTGTGTGGCTGTGTGTGCCTGTGCCTGTGTTGTGTGGTGTGTGGTGTTGTGTGTTGTAGAGGTGTGCCTGTGGAGTGTGTCGCGTGGCTATAACGAAGCAGCAGCCTGTAGCTCGCTCTGTTAGCATGTCTAATGAAGCGTCAACACAGCCCGAAGGCCGATGCCTGCCCTAAAATGCGCCACAGCTCCACTTCTACCTTGCGCGAATCCTGTAACTTTCTCTGTTGGTGGACGAGCAACGGTATCTCTGCGCACGAGAAAAGTATATCGTGATGAGCCAAACCATATCAATTGGCCCCCAGGTGTTCCACAGGACGCCCGGACAAAAATGTTAACGACGTAAAAGGTCCATAGGTACCCGGCGGTCTATCAGCCAAAACAAACTTAAGGTTTTTGTCAATCCACTGGCACGTCGCTGTCTGGTCTATGATGGACATTCCCTTTCCGGCTTTGATTTCTCAGTTTGCTCATTGTTAAAGTGTTTTGGCCGAAATGTTAAAAAGTGTTCGAACTTAACCCGTAGAGACAAATTTGTCTCTAGCTTTGCTATAAGTGTTTGCCCATCTCCGTTAATTTGTTTTTGCGTTAATGTTAAATCGTATTTTCTTTGGTAAAGTGTTTTTGCTAATGTAATGTTTTTTTATAAAATTAATTTTGTTTTATTAAAATGTAAATTTGTCTCAAGCTTTGTTAAAGTGTTTACACTTTTGTAATTGTCGATTGCCACCTCTCAGCCACCCGAAGTGTTTAAGATATCAAATGAAAGTATTCATAAAAATGAATTGAAAAAAATTGAAGCAGGTGCAAGTGGAATGATATATCTTACCTCCCCTTAATACATTTTTTTGAAACAAGTATGGGCTACTTGGCCATTTGTGTTACCTAAATAAGCTAACATACAAGCTATGTGTAACTTGGTGTTTTTCTGTCAATTTGAAACCAAAGGAACAAGACATGTTAACAACATGGGTGAGTGCTTGTAGTGCTGCTATGCGCCGGGGCCGGCCGTAGCACTGCGTGTTATAGATGTTTCGCCTAGGGCGCATATCTTGGGGAGGCGCTGCGGCTGCCAGTTCTTGGAGGGAAAAAACATTTGTGACCGTTGGTCCTCACCCTAATTTTTGCTTTGATGTAACAATTATTCAATAATTAATGTATTAGTAACACCCTTTAAACCCCGGTTACACATTTTGATTGCCCTGTACGTATGGGCGCTGTAAGTGATGAAAGTGGGGAATGTTGGCTTTATCTGGCGGCCCGCGGCTCACAGCCAAAATGGCGAGTGAGCGAGGGAGAGAGGAAGGGCGCACCGGTACCGGTGTTGTGTCAAATGATGCACCCCCGTCGCAATGCACCCCCTGGCCTGCCGTAAAAAGCACCCCCCAAAATAAAAATGTTTCTATTAATCTCACCCTCAAGCACTTGATGTAAAAATAAACAATACATTGTAAAGCACAAGTACAAGCACAAGTATACAGACAGGACGTCACAATTAAATAAAAACATATATTAAATAAAAAATGTACTGAAAAATAAGTGACGAATGAATGCAAAATCCAGGATTCGACAACCCAACCATCAAAAAGACAACATAGTATAGCGGACTATATGTTAAAATGCACAATCCCGTGTCAAGGGGTGCATTTCATGACGGGGGTGCATAATTTGACACAACACCGGCGCTGTTGTTATTAGAATCTGGTGCTAGCTGCTCTAACAGATATAAGAAGAAGATGTTTCTACAATAATGTGGAGGGAGAGTCCTCTCCAGTCAGACTGAGCTAAAATCTCGCCTAGGGCTGCACATTTTCTAGAGCCGGCCCTGGCTATGCGGTCTACTTGTTGTGGCGGAAGGTTATCCCGCACTGGTATGTTGGCAAGCACAGTAGAGTTTACATAAAGTGTTTTGTTTATCTTTTTCCGTTATTATCATTCCACTACTGCACCCATGAGATACATCTCGTGCACATTCAGGCACACGCATCTCGTAGTATATTTTATTACCTTTTTTTTTTTTTTACAACACTGTCTGTCATTACGGAAATGATAGGTGGAAAATATTAAGCTCTGCAGCAGTCATTAGGCCTTTAAAGTGACAGCCTTTGAAAACAATCATCTGCGTCACATAACGTCCGGCTGTGTGTCTGCAGTACATGCCGATGGCCTAAAGTTGAGTTTACATTAACGCACTAATACTCTGGAACAACAAGAAGTTAAATCAATGATAACTTACCATTGCGAATCCGGACAAAAGAGCAGAAGTGCGACTCGTGGCTTTTAACTTTGCTCGACTCAAGTACAGTTTTCTCCATGACAGAGCCTGCAAGGAGTGCTCGTTCAAACTCATTCCGAAAAGTTACTGTCCCGATGAACTTTTACAAATTAAAGATATCAACCGAAGTGATTTACTGGATGGAAGTCGATGAAGTACACCGACGAAAAGCACACGCTGGGAATTTGCTTCAGATGAGGTAAAACATATAATAAACACTAGATAGTACAGAAAGCTATCAAACTATTTCAAAACTTTCCTCCAACAGCTGACCGACTGTCAGGGTATATCAGGAAACACAAGATACCCACAAACCATTGCGGTTGTCCGCCTCCTTGCGCCAGAAATTCATAATGGAGCTCTTGTTTGGTCTTTTTCTTTAAGATAACATCTTTTTGTATCATAAACCCATCCGCTCATCTGCTTTTCTGCATATGTTAGTGGCATGTGTTTTTCTTTCCCTTTTTCACTCATTATTCATTTCATAAAACATGGACACATTAACAGCATGCTGCATGTGTATACAAAGCTATGAAAGCCTATTTCCGCCATAGACTGTACAGTGCGATGAAAAACAGATCTTCAAAAAAAGTATTTATGGCGTCATTTTCGCCTGGGACATGTCACCACCACTTTTTGAAACTGACAATTGTGGCCCCATTACTTTTTAAAAGTTTAACTTACAAATGTTCTGAAAAATAGTTTATAGTAGTGTTCATAAATAAATGTAATAATTTAAAGAACACTGGTTTAGTGTCAAGATGTGCAATTTGGACATGTTAGTAAACTTTAATAGAAAATGTTTTAAAAAAAACGTTTCCCTTACTCTACTGACTGAAGTAAATGTTGCCTTCTTGCTTTATTTTCTTGTCAAAGAGTAGAAGAATGCAGTTTACATGAAACAGGAAATATTTGTCCCCATTTCCAAACAAAATTGTTATTGTTGCAAAAAAAAAAATGTAATAGAGGAAGAGCTTGTGTCTTTGATTCAGAAGGTGGTGAGTTCAATCCCAGCCATGCAGTTATCCTGTTGATTTGTATTGTGCTGCTTGTTACATTTGTGCGTGTTCTCACATAGTATCGTGGAGAAGAGCTTCAAATCTGAGGTCTCAAACCCTTACACTCCTGTTGCTGAGTTTTAGGTAGTAGCTAAACCTTTAATAGTAACACCATTTTTGAAGCTAATAAACATTTATATCTGGCTATTGAGGCCTCTGAATCGTGCCAAACTCAATCAAAGTTCATTTGTAAGTGAAAATATTTGTACATTCATTTATTTAAATGTTTTCTTGTATTTATTTATTTGTGTATTTATTTCCACATTTATTTATTCCTGTATTTATTTCTACATTTATTTTTTTTCAGGTTTTTTTCACATTTATTTATTCTTGTACTTATGTATTCATTCATGTTTTTTTACTTGTGTCATGTTCTGTCCTCCATACCTTCAAATTCACATCACAGCAAGACCTATAGTACGGGTTTCAACATTTTAAAACACATTGGTGGTCCGGTGGTCCAGAGGTCTATGCGTTGGATTATCATGCAGGTGCTCATGGTTCAACACCCAGGAGAAGGACATATTTTGTCTTCTGCTATGCTGGTGTTAAATCTGGAGAAAAGGTCCCAACACTTTTTCGAACAAAGTGACGCCCATTTCAGCTATAGCTTACTTTTGGCAAAAGCTTTAGTCTCTGGCTCCTTCAACAATGGAGCAGATACAAAATAAATTAAATACATTAAAAAGTTCAAGAAAAAGTGCAAATAATTCTTTTTTATGTGAATACAACACTTACTCGATATTAGTTTTTTCAAAAATAATAATCAAAAAAGTAATTTAACCTAGTAGGCTATTTCAAAAACGATGACTTGGTTTCTAAAAATAAGTAAAAAACGTTTCAATTGTATTACATTGTATCTCACAATAGTGACTTATTTGTGTTGTGATGCTGCTGCAGCACAGGAGAAAGTTTAAATAATCCGTCACTTGTGTTTGTGAGGATTTTTGCAGTGTTGAGTTCACACATCTGACCAATGTGGAATGAATAGAGGGTATAGCATAGGAGCCCTCCACCACCTGAGGGCAGCAAGCACAACACATCAGTAAATGACTCATAGCCTAAATCCATTATTAAAAAAGAGTGTCACAGTCCTAATGCATCATACTCTATTTGCTTAAGTAGATCTTCAATCTGTTTGCAGTACACCTGCTGTTGAATAAAAACATATATAAACTATATTAATGTCCATTGGTAATAAAAAAAAACTAAACTTTGTAAAAAGAAAACACAACAAATTGTGAATGAATGATAAATAGTTTAATGCAATAAAAACAGCATTCATTGGCATGTAGCAGCATATCCTTATTTCTGAGAGACAAATAAAATGTGTCGAGTTATATAACCTAGGTAAAATAATACAAAACCAGTGCAGAGAACTTCCCTGGTGTTGGATCAGTAGCATACATTACTCAATTCACAGTAAAATCAAAATACACAGTCAAATAATGCCAAATATATATGCCAATATCTGATATTGCATAAATTTGTCCACCACTTCATGCTACCACTGGATGATGCCAAAGAGAGACGTTTATCTATATATATATTATGGCCTCACATGATTATTATATCACCATCTTTATATCATACAGTCTAAGCCATGTGGTGTTTGTATGGAGCTCTACCCAACACTGGATCTAATATAAAGCAATATTTGTAGGTGAAATGGCCAGCTTTCCCTTTTAATTAATGTAAGACATCAGATCAACATGGCCAGTAGTAATGTAAACGTTTAATACATAAATAGTCCCTCAAATAAGGGGAAACTAAATGTATTGGGCAGATTAACCAAATGATCATATACAATCATATTTGCTAGCAAATGTTGAACAATAAAACGATGTTGACACTTACAATCTGATATCTTTAATCAGGTTGTGCTGATTATATGAGGTTAATTACTCTACCTGTCAAAAACCATTGCATTGTTTGGTCATTAAGCTACAACATTTAGGAAATTGTAATCATCATTACTAACACCAAACCTATAATACATAATGGTAAATAAACTATTTCGAATGCCTTATTTTTACCTGTATAGCTAGACTCACACATCCCGCAAAAAACAGTAGAAGCGAAGACGGAGGTGTGTGGGAGTGAATCATCTTGTGTTGCCTGCTGATCTCCATTTCCTGTTGCATTGATGCTGCTGTCACGTCGCTCGTTTATCATCATTGCGAGATGCCATGCAGCGTCAAAATATGCATATCTTACTTATATTGATTTATAATCACTATTTTACATTCCCAACATGTGTTCAATCACTTTAGTCTGCCTTCTAATTTTCGACTGCCTGTTTTTCGCCAACCAGAATGCTGTTAGCTAAGTAGGAAGTCGGTGTTCCCCACGTTTCCCATGGTTCCTGAACGCAGCACAGTGAACATTGCTAGCAGCTGCCTGTTTGAGGGAGGGGTGAATGAGTTGAGCTGCAGGAAGCTTGTTCAGCCATGTTAGTTTTCTCTAGTGTTCACAAACGATGAGAGAGAGGAGCCATGGCCTTGTCACTGAGCGGAGACGATGAGGAATATGATTCAGAGTCTGAGCAGGTCAGAGCTCCCACATTTCATTATGTCACCTCCGTTTGTATACGTGTGTGTTTTTGTCAAAACGTGCGGTGAGAGAGAAAGGTTTTTGCGAGTGGAAATGTGTTTTCTTCTGTGGCTTCAGGTTACCCGCTGTTTTCCTCAGTATCGAGTTGAAATGTGTCCTTTTTATAACCTTTCTACAGTCATACTGTTTAATACTCAGTTAATGTTATGTAAACATGGTTAAATAGAGTCGGGCTGCTTATTGGGATTGATACCCTGTCTGTCCACACATACACACACACACAGCGTGTCCTCTCCTCCTTGGACAACATATATCACGTTAGCCATAACTGACCCATTTTGTACTGACCACCTCTTAATACAGAGTTTCATCCTCTTATGTTATACACGTGTGGACAAAATCTTCCATCTATCTGAAAAGCCTTACATGTACACGCTGTGATTTACACAATGTACTCTAATCCCACATGTCCGGTTAGTGAAAAAAAATGCATACTTGTGATTGATTTCCTCACACTTCCTAAAGTTACCCCTCTCACTCTGTGCCTTTAAGAAGGCTTTATGCTCAATGTTGTCTAGCAGAGGCGGGGGGGATGGGGTGAGGGAACAATGAAGGGGCTCTGCTACTTCTGTTGTGGTTCCCAAACTGGGGTCCAGTGACCCCTCAAACCCCTGGCTGGAATAATGGTTTGACTTAAACTGTTGTTGTTTTTTAGGCCACTTGTCTTGCACCAGGAAGAGGAAAATACAGCACTGGAGTTTTTTAAATCAGATATTACACTCTGTTTTCTGAGGTTCTTTAGGAGAAAGTTTTTATTTGTAGGCCTGTCATAACAACTACTTTTGTTGCAGGATATATTGCCACAGATATAGTATCGATAAACAGAATTACTGGCATTTTAAGACTATCTATGACAATTATAATAACATAATAAAGCAAGTACACTCTTTCACATAGCATCAACTTTTATTTCTTATATATTTACACATCCTATTGAGAGAATACATAATATCCTATATAAATAAAGCATGGATAATTCATACAACACAACTAAAACAATACATGTAATGCACTCTGCTGGCTCTGTTACAGAAACATGCACTTAAACAATATTAAATAGATGGCACATGGGGGAATAGGGAGCAACACTGCGGTCTTATAATGAAAGGGGAAACCCTGGTGTTTATTCTGGCATCATGTGCTTTTAAATATTGCTGACATTTTTAGGGTAAACAAAATCAAACTTAAAAACAACAGCCAATGATGAGGTCAGCAAAAATAAATGAGAATATTCAATTGTATTGTACGATAATGTTATTATTGCGACATGCCTATTCATTTGTGGTAGGAAGTGTGTGTGTAATTTGGCCATGAATGCTTTCTAACAGTGATATTGCACAAGTCTCCATTAGACACTTGGCCTTCACAACGGAGCAGAAATATGAGAGGTGCTGACATAAGAGCCAGGTCCTGCTGCTTACACAATGTTTACACATACAGCACCCAATAACAGCTCTTCAGAGGCGGTGGTTTGCCCTCTTCGGACATGGTGTTGAAGAAAGCCACACTCACTTTTTCTTTTGTTTTGAGGACAACCAATAGATGAGCCTTGTGACTGATTTCCTCTGAAATCCATGCTGAAGCTGAGTCACAAAACCACGCTCACACAAGAATACAAGCCATGTTTTTTCTTCCCACACTTCAGGAAGCAATCCCAAATTCCTGACACATTACTGCACAGAGTTACAGTAAAGACGAGGTCAGCTGATAGTTGCTTTGGCAGCCGTGCTCTGCAAAGTGCACAGATTTGTTTTGAGCTTTATGCTACATATTTATTTTAATTAGAGCAAGTTGGTTGTGTGAGATCTGCAGAGACTGGAGCATTTGTTGTGCTCAAAACCTTCCATCAAGAGCTGCAACTAACAATACTTTTTTTAATGGCAAATATATGAGAGCTTCATCGGCAAGGTATTTCTTGTTTTTGGTCTATAACATGAAAATGGTGAAGAATGTTGATCAGTGTCTACAAACACCCAAGATGACAACCTCAAAATATATTCAGTTCAATGTCAGAGAGGAGTTAAGAAATCAGAAAATACTAACATTTAAAAAGCTGGAGATGAGAGGTTTTTTTTACAATTATGAAATGATACATCTTTGCATCTCCTTTAACATTGTCATTGAAATGGCTTTCTTTAGAGGCTGACTTAAGAAATGATATAAAGCCGTTGTGTCAGACAAGGTCAGGAACATAATATAGCAGCAGAACAACAAAAAAAACATTGTGTGATGTTGACAGTCGCCCTGCAGCTGCAGCCACTCCTCTGATGCTTCCCTCCCATATTTCCACAGGAGTCGGATACATTCATGGCAACATGCCAGGAGAGATCATTCAATCAAAACATACCATTTAAAAGAATCTCATGATAAGATTCCAAAAGAAATATCATGTAAAAGTAAAAATACAAAAGCATCCACGTCCAGGTGATTTATAGTAAGTTCGAAACAGAGGAGCATTTAAAAGATAGAAAATGAGTGTCAGTGCCTTTCATGATGGTCCCATGAACATGTATTCAATTACTACGCGTGAGGTTACAAGCGTCAAGCTCTTGTTCAGACAAAGAATATAATACAGAGATGCATCTTCGAACATATATTCAAAGTATATCTGTAAAGCGTCTTTGAGCACCTGTAAAAGCACTAACAAAATAAATCTATTATTATTATTATATACTTCAACTCATTTATTTAAACACAAACAACCAGGTAAACACAATCACTTATAGATGTAGTATAAAGTAAATGTAATTTGTATAAATCCCTGTATACCCTTTACTGTCATATCCTCTGATTTATTTTCCTGCACCTTCTGCAGTATGCTCTGTTGCATTACTGTATTAACAAATGTCGTTATTGTTTTACGTTTCTAATAACTGTATATGTAACTGTAGGGTACATTTGAACTGTGTTCAGCTTTATTGTTGTTGTGATTAGCTGTATGTGTATTTCTGATTACATTGAAGGCAACAATGTATCAATACATTACGTTTCATGTTGTAGATGCTTTTGTCCAAACCACCTGCAATACCTGCATCTGACCTTGAGGTTGAAAAGTAACAGCAAGACTCTTGCATTTACTTTAAAGGTGCCCTATTGTGCTTTTTTGGAGTTTTCCCTTTGCTATAGTGTTATTTAGGTTTTTGTGCATGTAAATAGTCTGCAGAGGCTAAAATCCGTCTCTCCCACACTCCCCCCTAGCGCTCCAACACAAACCTTTAAAAGTGAATACAGAAATGAGAATGGTTTATTTTTCTGCTTGTTGTTTCCTTGTATGTGTGCACACTTCATTCTCTTGTCTCTTCCTAATATCTCTCTGAAAGCATTAGTGTAAAATGTCGTTAGACCGAGTGTTTTGTTTTATTTCCATCTTGTTTGACCTGTTTGACCTGATATCACTCTCGCATTAACAATAAATAATGGTGTGCTGAAATGCAGTGTTGGTAATAAGTGATTAAATCCTGCAGTAAAGCCTCCCGCTGAGAGCTTATTTTTATCATCTCTTGCAGTCGTCTTTTCAAACAGATTGCCCCCAGCAAGGCAAACGTGTTGCCTAGGTAACCTCTCCTGCTAGAACAAGACTCGCTGTTATGGTCTGCGATTTGTCTTATTTTCATAGTCCTGCCATGGCAACAGGGAAGAGTCTAAAAATAAAATGTGAGAAATGCACAAACGAGATATTATGAGCAGAGATCTGAAGCTGAGTGCAGAGCGGTTTAATCACCACGCTACCCTTTTATTTCATTTCTTTCACTCCCATGAGTCACACTCAGCAGTGTGCATGTTTGCAATTTACCAGAGAGGTCGGAGCTGTTGGAGAGGAGCACTTTGATTATATAAAAGGATGGTTAGGATCGTATAACCTGTAACAATCAATTCATTTAATGTAACCATCTCTCAAAGAAAGGGCTGGAACAATTTATTGAGTCAATTAACAGAAAAGTCCTCCTGCTTTTCAAATGTAAAGACTTTCCGCCAATCTCTTATTTATATCATTTTTTAATTCAAGACTACCTGGAAAAAAAAAGTGAATTTAATGTGGTTTCCCTGTGCTCTGCAAAATTGTGATTGTGGCTGTTCTTCACATTTCTTTTGTGGCATTTTATAAAATAAACAATGAATTAACTGTGAAGAAAGTGATGTCCTTTGTCTGATGTCTTGTACAAAAGCACAATAAGAAAATGTAACCAACAGAGCGGTAGGGAACGAAAGTCCTTTTTAAGTTCTACAGATATAATTGACCTCACCTTAATGCTGGCATATCTGCCTGATGTGAAGTTAACCTGTTTACTGTACTCTAACAATACTGTTATTATCAAACATGGGCAAGAACAATGAATTATATCTAAAGCATGAACAAACAGTATATTGTGTGAGTGCAACATATCAGGATACACTTTGATATGTGTCCTGATGCTCAGCTTCAGCAGGTCACGACAGAGAAGCTGAATAATATCCAGCATCATTATCTTTTTTTAATGTTTTTCTTTTGCTTAAAGACTCATGACATCTTTGTGTGTCCTTCAGCTAACTTTCTTCTCTTCCTCTTCCAGCAGCGGGCGGCCAACCGGCCGAAGCCGAAGGTTGGGACGTCGGCGGCGGCCATCAAGCTGCCGTCCAATCGCAGCTCGTCGGGAGCGAGACGCAGGAGGACGCGATGCCGGAAGTGCGAGGCGTGCGTCCGGACCGAGTGTGGAGAGTGTCACTTCTGCAAAGACATGAAGAAGTTCGGAGGGCCGGGGCGCATGAAGCAGTCCTGCATCATGAGGCAGTGCATTGCAGTGAGTGGCACACTTACAAGGGAGGGCTTTGACATTTCATTGGTAGTTTTAGAAAGCTTTGACAAATGTTTTCCACAAATACAAGCTGTGACTCAGACAAATAGCTATGTGCTCTGTTTCTCTTCTAAAAAGTCACGATAATATCATTTTGGTTTAATTAAATCGTAATTATTCCTGCAAAGAGTTGTAAGGTATTGCTAATAACTGTGAAATTATAAAATGTTAAGATTGATATCATGTTCATTAAACACATGTGATAATATCATACAAATAATCATAATTTCCGTTTTTCTTTTTTCACTATTGTAGAGTTATGGTTACAGATTCTCTCCACTTCCCTACACTAATATTTTTAGTATAATAATTTTGCCAATAGAGAGAACTGTCAAAAGACAAAGTTAAAGACTGATGTCATTATTATTAATTATTTGTAAATGTCCTATAGATTTCGCAATAATATTGTTATGATGCATTCATTGGCCACATGCATCTAGTAGTGAGGATCTGACATCATGGCGGCCCTCTTCCTACATGTTCTTGATGTTTTCCTCTCTTCACACAGCCGGTGCTGCCTCACACGGCGGTGTGTGTGGTGTGTAAGGAGGCCGGGAAAGAGGACACACTGGAGGAAGAGGAGGAAAAGTTCAACTTCATGCTGATGGAGTGCTCCATCTGCAACGAGATCGTCCATCCCAACTGCCTGAAGGTAAACGAAAGGAGAGCAGCGCTGGGAGCAGGTTGTTGAGCAACACCGCCTTTAGTCCAGTCATCACCGTGTGATCCATTTCAGTTTGAAGTAGTGTGCCAGGAATGCCAGGTCATTGTAGAGTAATGTGTGTGACTCAGACGTATGGACTTTAGTCACTGAAGTTAATTGGAAGCGTCGTTGTTTATGTAACACACTCATCATCATTATGGGGTTTACAAGCCGACAT
Source organism: Notothenia coriiceps (assembly GCF_000735185.1). Lineage (NCBI taxonomy): Eukaryota > Metazoa > Chordata > Actinopteri > Perciformes > Nototheniidae > Notothenia > Notothenia coriiceps. The sequence continues at coordinate 76,590 of NW_011335526.1, read as the reverse complement.
CATTGTGTTTGAGGATTTGACTCCCGCCACATGTTTAGGAACACAAGCGATCGGATTTGCTGAGTGTAGGTTGTAGGGCTGCACGATTTTGGGAAAAAATCTAATTGCGATTTTTCTGACAAATATTGCGATTGCGATTCGAATTGCGATATTTGTTTTTAAGCGACCCAACGTAAGTTTATTGTAAAATGCGGCCATATCTCCGGCTAGGAAGGTCGTATCAACGTGCTCCCGTCTCTAGCACCCCCGCAGCCCGAGCTACGAGTGAAAGAACTAACATGAAACTTCCGTTGGGTTACTTTAAAGTCAAGCTTCAGTTTAAGATTCACCCTGTAATAGAAACATGTGATGGAGCATTACTAACCTGACTCAGATGGTTTGTTTCACCAAACCATCTAGGAAAGCTCCATTGGAAGCCATTTGGTAAGGGCAGGCACTTTCAAAATCTGTCACAATCTGTCTATCACCTTCTATCATGGGCCACTTCTGATTGGTTAACAATGGCTGGTACATGTGGAGCACAGCACTTCAGATTGAAAAAAAAAGAAATTGCAAAAAGAAAAATAGAAAAAATATATATATATAATTGAAAAAAAATCGCAGGCTTTGCGATTTGATAATTGCATCATTTAAAATCGCGATTTCGATTTAAAATCGATTAATCGTTCAGCCCTATCTCATACCAACAATTGAATGTGTAATAAAGAAAATAGGACATGTTGCATTATCCTAATTATAACTCATTATTTGTAAAGGTTTTCTTGCTCTAGGAAAAGGTGAAGTGTTTCCTCCTGTTGTGTTACATAGGCAGATGTGAAGGGTCAGTGTTTGGACATGTCATTATGTGGCGTCTCTCCAGCTGCTCTGATCTGTCCGCTCTGTTGCTGTTTGCAGGTTCCTCCTGGCAGCTTCTGTGGAAACTCTCGGTGTTGTTTTAGTGTTTCTGTGTGGCAGCAGGGTGGAGGGTGAGATCCTTAAAATGATCCCTCTGTGAGCTCTGGTGTGATCCCAGTGTCTCTGACAAGGGGGAGTCGCATGTTAACTGGGTCACAGAAACTCATAGTGTATGTGGAATGAAAAGCAGGCTGTTTTCCTAAAAAATATATATATTTATAATGTAGGAGATATCTTTTTAGATTTTTTTTAATTCATGTTCATTAGGGTTGGGGATCATTGCGGTTTTGACATAAATAAATACTTTTTTCTGATTTCTTACTTTGAAGAAACGGCCCTTTTTAGTAGGGTTGCAATTAATCATTATGTTTTATAGCAGAGGTATCAGGAATGAGGTTTGAATCTGATTTCTCAGGATGTACCAGCAGCAGTGATAACTAGATTTGCAGTGTCAGAAAAAATATCATAATCATTTAGAAAATGAAGAGACTTCTAATTCTCCACGTACCAAAAGGGTTGGAGAGCAATTTGTTCAAGATGTAGATTGAAGGTCTCTGATTAGACTTGGATGGAGCAGAACCAAAATGTGTGTAAGATCGAAATGAATGATTAATTTAATAACACAATACCACAAGTAGTTGATCAGTGAGAATGACAGATTGAAAATAGTGATAAATGACAATTAAGGTGTCTTCTTCCAACTACTTGTTTTGCCCAATGATATTCACAATATTTTTATTTCATTAAAAAATCCTCAAATTTGAGGAACAAGAAACTGTTTTACAATCGTGCTTGATTACATTTTTTTATTGATGGATAGAAAATGTGTTGCCTATTTTCTGACCAGTTCAGCGCTCTGCTCCTGCAGTTGTTGGTTATCGAGTTATATGAACAGTAAAGAAGTGAGCCGTATGATATCATTAGACCTTGTGGTTCATTACAGTTGCACTGGATTATGTCTTTGATCTTCTTTTTGAGAAGTAAACATGTTTTTGGGATTGTGTCACTTTACACCCCTCTTTTTATGAGCCGCAGTTTCAAAGCTTTTCCATATTTTGCGAGCTGGATTTCGTTCTTCAAAGAGAATAATTTCTGGGTCACGCTTGCCGACTTTGAGACATTGTGAGCGTTGAATGAAACCCAAACAGGTCCATGTTTCTTGTTTTGAGGTCACTCAGTTCCCCCCGCAGCTTAAAAATGTTTTCCTTCCTCAGACACGACGACCTGAAGGAGATGTTGGACAGCAACAAAGACTCGCTGAAGCTGGAGGCGATGAAGCGCATCGTGGCTGTGAGTATACATAGCGTTTACTTAGGGAATTCTCCACGGCCCGCTAAGTTATGAGAAAACAAACGCCATATGTACGAGTCAACGTGCATCATTTAAAAATCATTCAGACAAACACACGAAGCTTGTTCTGTGTATCAAACTTGATTTTATACATTTGAAGGATAAGACTGCTTTAATAGGAGATTAAAATACCGTGGTCAGAGAAATGCGCAGTCAGCTGTTAAATATTCATAACTCATAATCTGAAGCTCCACACCCATTTCCTCATTCATCATCTCTGCAGGACAGGGACGATAACAAGGGAAGGAAAAGCCTGCTAGAATAAAATATAAAAACAATTATTTTGCAAATGAATGAAAAAGGTCACCTTGTAAATCCTCACTGCTGCGTTTTTCTTGCTCTTCTCTGCAGATGATCGCACGTGGAAAAAATGCATCTGATCTCTTCCCTGCTGTGGTGAAAAATGTGGCCTGTAAAAACATTGAGGTTTGTAAAAAAGGCTTTAATGTATTTGTTGTTTTTCTTCGGCTTGTGTTGTTTTTATCTGGTAGAGAAGTTGCTTTCCGCATCGCTTCCTCTTGCTTGTAATTTAAGAATCGTCTTATCACATTTTTCAAAGCCCTGTGGGTTTTGGATTTATCTCACCTCAACCAAAATGGCTATTTCCATCCTCTCCTTTTTCTGAAGTTGTTATCACTTTGCTTCATATTTTTATCTTAGTTTGAACTAATCTACATCATTTGGATTAAAACAGTCCGTTTGTTTCCGCAGGTGAAGAAGCTGGTGTATGTTTACTTGGTGCGTTACGCAGAGGAGCAGCAGGACCTCGCTCTGCTCTCCATCTCCACCTTCCAGAGGGGGTTAAAGGTACAGCAGCTTTCATACGAGACAAACACTTCAACACTTCAACACAAAGAAAACTAATTGGGTTGAACTGTTATGATGTAAATCAGAAAGTATAGGTGTCCTGTATGTTTGATTTCTAGCAGTACCGCTTTGGATCAGACTGAAACATCTCAACAAATACAGTATACAACATATTGCCATCAAATTGTGTACAGACATTCATGCTTTCCAAAATATCAGTCTAACTGAAATGAGTGATCCCTGATGGTTGATGTGCACCACCATGAGGTTGAAATTTAAGCGTAATATCTTATTTACAATTCATTCAAATATTTTCAAAAATGTGCAACAGATGTTCAAGTTCCCTGAAGGATCAATTAGAAATAACTGATCCCTTAACTTTTCATTTAGTGCCATCATCAGGATTCACATTTGATCTGGTCAAATATGTTGTTTAATGACCAAATACATTTCTCAAATGTTAGCATGCTAACAAAATGCTAACAACATGCTAAGAACATTCGGTACCACTTTACAATAAGACTACCCTTAAAAAGGGTTTACGAATAGTTTGTAGTTAATTTATTAATTAGGTTGTGAACACTTTATAAATCCTTAATAAGCTTTTATAAGACATGAGATAAACAGGGCGACTGTGACCGGTTGCTTGCCAAATAGTGAGCCCACATGTTACCAACAGATACCAAGGATGCTGGCTGATGAAGAAGAGGAAGTAAGCTAGGTAGCCAATATAAGACTTAGCAGTACAGATAAATGTGGGCTCACTATTTGGCAAGATGACTAAGCCTTATATTGGCTACCTAGCGTACTTCGTCTCCTTCATCAGCCAGCATCCTTGGTATCTGTTGTTCACTGAGTTGATTCTCGCTTCTTTGAGACGCGTGCACTCCACTAGCACTACCTCCCCCCCTCCGTTGACATTCGCGATAGAGGGCTTCATACTCCACTA
>NW_011335526.1:65880-72545 GCF_000735185.1 Notothenia coriiceps | reverse complement strand
CCCCCTCGAAAGTTTCCTGTACCTGACTTCGCACCTCAAGGTCCATTAGTTTTCGTGACAAGTGTCTGCCACAGCCCTTTAACCGATGTTATCGGCAGAATAGGGTACCGTTCGGTGAAGAATTGAGTTCTGTTTGCCTTCTCCGACGACTGAACCCGATTCCTTTCTTCGTGCACCTGTCACCTGTCACCAGGTTTCTCAGGAGAAAGTCATGCTTTCGTTCAAAACATAAAGTAACTTCAGTTCCGCGGTCTCAGACCTTTGTTCCGACCGCTCTCCTCGTTTTAGGTCACGAACTTTGTCACACTTTCAGAGGGGTGTCAGTCGCTGACCAATACCCCTCGGTACAGATCAGACGACCACAACCAGGTGACAAAAGTAGTTCAGGGTCTCATTTACGTCCGAACACACATGGTCTCTAAAATCTGTGATGTACGAAGGCATACGACTTTTCGAGAATACCTCTACGTCCTTTAAGTAAAAGGTCGTACTAAGACCCGTGGACGGGTGCATCACGGGTTTTGGTGGTCATTGACCACATGCATGCGTACCGTAATGACAGGGCTACGGACGTTTAAGGGGACTGGACTTGGGGGTATCTCTTATACACCACCATAACATTCTTCTTCGACTTTCTGTGGTTCACCTCGCAATACCTAAGTCCTTGACAACGCAGGCGTTGTGTTACCGACTATTTTTAGGACTCGACTGCAGCCAGGAAATTGTTCTACGCATGGTCGTTCCAATTCTCTCTTTCTTTTCTGGACCCCTCCCGCTCCCCCCTGGCCAAGGGCCACGTCTGTTACAAGCTTGTTACGTTAACTCGATTTCGGTCGATAAACTTCCGTAGAAAAGTAAGAGTATTGCTGACGAGTCGTTACGGGTGCTCCGCCTACTGGGAGGTACGGTGCAGCGCGCTAACTAACGTAATTAGGCCGTTTTCCTAAGGGTTGGTGCTATGACTCACGTCATTACTGTAAAAAGTTTACAACTAACACAAACGATCAATATTTAGAAAAAAAATTGAACCAGACTCCTCTGATAAGATCTAGCAAAAACTCTATCTAAAAAACTCAAAAGAATCTCGACATACGCTATTAGCTCGTATAATTTTATTATTTTCCCGAACGCTTATAAAAGTCAACTAACCATTACACCTTACGGTCTTAACACACCTCACTGTCAAAAAAAAAACTTTAACGACTAATGTCCCTCCTCTTATCTTACTTGCATACATAGCGTGACTTATAGAGCCCGCTCACTTCCAAAGACCCTCACCTGCCACCAGGCACATACAAGAGCAGCAAGGACCTGCAGCGCACCAGCGCCTCCCGCGACGCTCGCGCAGGGAGAAGAAGTGGTGGAGGGAGAACACAGGCGACGGAAGACAGAGAAGGATGAGAAGAGTCTGCAACGAGACGGCGAAAACCGGACGACCAGTAGGAGATGCAGAGACTCACTAGGGAGAAAGTAGAAGGCCGGGCAGAAGCCCATAGGAGAGGGAGAACGGAATACACGGGAGCGACCGAAGGAGGGGGAAGCAGGCTGCAGGCCGAAAGGAGAGATCGCTCAAGATCTTCTAGATTGTCTTCAATAAAACTCAATTTAACCCAGTAGAGCGTTTCATTATTCACCCACACACTAGGAAGCGACTCTTCTTCACAATGCTGTTAAGGCTGCGGTCATCTCTCTTGGTTGTGCAGCGTTTCCTGCCACATTTCCCCCTTCCAACAGACTTTTTGTGGATGTGCTTTGAAACTGCACTCTGTGAACAGCTTGCTCTTTGAGAAATTTCTTTTTGTGTCTTACCCTCCTGATGGAGGGTGTCAATGACGGTCCTCTGGACAGCAGTCAGATCAGCAGTCTTCCCCATACTTGTGATTTAGTTTACTGAACCAAGCTGAGTGTTTTTCAAGGCTCAGGAAACCCTTGCAGGTGTTTCGAGTTAATTAGACGATTCAAGTGATTCGTTGAACACCCTACTAGTATACTTTTTCATGATATTCTAATATTTAGAGATAGGATATTTGAGTTTTCTTAAGCTGTATGCCATAATCAGCAATATTAAAATAATAAAAGGCTTGCAATATTTCAGTTGATTTGTAATGAGTCCAGAATGTATGACATTTTTGTTTTTTAATTGCATTACAGAAAATAAAGAACTTTATCACAATATTCTAATTTTCTGAGACAGTCCTGTATATCAATCCCAGTGCTCATGTGTTTCAAAGTTCCAGCTCAATAAATTGTTGTTCATCTACAGCTTGTTGCATTATTTCATGCATTGATATTATCAATAAGACATAATATCTAAGCATTTACAATGTAGACTTGACTGGCACATCTTTTAAATCAAGTAAGTAGTCAGGTGTCCTAGGGGGTTGTGTGTGTGTGTGTGGAGGGGAGGGGGGCGCGGATGGGGGCGGAAAGCTTCAGGGGCCTATAGATCATCACTTAATATGGTACCTGGAAAATCAGGAGGTAGCATGGAAAAAAATGTCAAGGCAAGCGTGGGAACCCTGTTCTTTCCTTTTGCCAGATGATGCCAGTAGGAGCGTTTCTGGTGTTTTACTCACGTTTGATGTGAAGAAAACACGGTTAAACTGAATTATTTTCAATTTAATTATTATATCTTCCACTCACCCAAAGTTACAGGCTAACAACGCATGATTCAAATGGTTTCAGTTGAGTTTAAATTAAGAGTAATAACTTTATTTTCTGGCCTGGAAACTTTAAGGAGAGCATATTAACTGTATGTTAATAGATCATAAGAAATGTCCAAACCCCTGGAGAACACATGTCATAGCTTTCTGTCAATGGGGGGGGGGGGAAATAAGCAGGTTTCATATTTCTATAACTGTAGATCGATTTGATAAACACTTTTGACTACGGCAGAGTCATTTGTCATGAGGAAAATGCAGAATGTAACCCCTCCTGCTAAGGACAAAAGCCAGATGTTAACGGGTGTTCATCTTTGTCCAAGGGGGAAAGGGGTGTGTGACTCGTTTGTGTGAGTCTCCTGCACCAATGAAACCCAGCCCATATGTGCTCATAAGACACTAGATAACAAGCAGGATGGACACATGACTTTAATGATATACAGTTCCAAACATTCAAAGAAAGAAAACCAATGAGAAAACGTCAGAACACTTTGCATCAGTTACACTCTGAATCTCGTTCTACTTTTTGTATAATGACAATAAAATAACTTGACATTACATGTTACTTGTTAGACGCTTTTATCCAAACCACTTGCATACTCAATACTGTGGACAGTCACAGGAGCAATTTGAGGTGAAGTGTCTTGCCCAGGGACACAACGACATGCTGACTGCAGTGGGGTTTGAACCTGTGACCCCCTGATCCGAACACCAACGCTCTATCCACTGCGCCACACGCCTCCAACATAACATAATCCTTCTCTTTTTGTAAATGGCCAACTCAACATAGTATCTTGGCTTTAGACCACTCAAATACATTTCAGGTTCCTCAACAGAAAGACATTCTTGAGGCAAAGTACTTGGGGATATGCAACATAAAGTAAAACTCCTCCTCAACATCCTCAAGATCCCCACAAACTGCCCTATCTGTAAAACTTATTTGTAAATATTGCAATTAATTCTCTTTTTGTATCCTATAGGAAAAGTCAGATGATCCTTATTACTCCAAACTCCTACATCATATAAAGACAGAAGAGGAGGACGAAGACCCCTATGAGGAGGAGGATGAAGAAGGCAGGGTGCCTCACTTCAGGGGAGGTGTAGAAAGGAGAGGGCGTTTTGGGGACCCTGAAGACGAAGCAGATGAGAGGGACTCCAGGAGTGCACTCTTGAACCCCTCCGTTAAAACTCCTTTTGGAGACAGTGACCAGTCGCTCTGCAGCTCCCCGCAGGCCGGCCCCAGCAGCGAGGGCGGCAGTGAGACCCAGGAAAAGGGTCCGCGTCGCAAAGCCCGCCGGAAGCGCCGTGTACCCAACAGAGAGCTGAGCCGGGAGCTGAGCAAAGCCCTGAACCAGGAGATCCAGAAGACGGAGGACTGCCTGGCCAACGAGAACCGGCAGCCCCTCAAGGTGGAGCCGCAGACGGAGAACGAGGAACCCCAGAGGCTGTTCCGCAACGAGCTGGGGGATCAGAGGCCCCACCTCAAGAACAAAGAGATGAACGGGACCCCCTGGGAGCTGCGCCACTTCTACCCCAGTCAGATCACCCCGCTGGGCTTCAACAGGAGCACCCCCACCAACCGGCCCGTGCCCCCACACTCCCCGCCCAAGTGTGTCCAGATGGAGCGGCACGTGATTCGGCCGCCCCCGATAAGCCCGCCCCCCGACAGACTGCCGCTGAAAGACGGGAAATCCCACGTCATTCAGCGAGAGGTGTGGATGAAGATCTTCGGATACCTCACCCACCAGGAGCTGTGCGTCTGCATGAGGGTCTGCAAGACGTGGAACCGATGGTACGGGGACGGGACACACTCGTTTAACATGAGGGGCGATACTGCTTAGGAAAAATATCTCATCAGTTATAAGCTACGAACAATTTATATCTCAAAGTTTTTTATATCATCTCTAAAACGACACAGCTGTTGGATTTCACCTGTCGATGTTTATGATCGTTCCCAAAAGCATCGCTCTTGCAAACTAATTCCCCAAATGTCATTTTGAATTCGTATTGATTTTTACAAATGTCTACTTTATCATATCATTTAGTTTGACTTCAACTTCACACAAATGCACCATTTAATTTGAAATGCAGTTTGCAGGTGGCAGCTTCTTTTCCATTGATTTATTATTGAAAAACTAACTGAATGGGAAAATTGCCTTTTCAAGTCAGTTTTAATTTGAAGTCAGGTTTCACACGTTCTTGCAGTAATGCATTGGGTTACCATTCTTAGCTCAAACATGTCTTTTGCTTTGGCGCTGTTTCCCTGAAGATACAAAAAACACACCACATCTGCCCATTTACAAAAGAGCAGACCGCCAAAGTAGGGTCTTAAAAAGTATTTGTTCTCTATGTTAACAATAATGTAATACAACAAACCCTAAACACATTGAAAACATCCCCCAACTGTCGAAACACAAATATTGCTGCTCAGATTTTATACATCTTAATAACATGGTTACATATAAATATTCTTTCTGATGTCCAGGTGTTGTGATAAGAGACTCTGGACGATGATCGACCTGAACCGCTGCACCTCCATCACGCCTCTCATGCTGAGTGGGATTATCCGCCGGCAGCCGGGCTCCCTGGACCTCAGCTGGACCAACATCTCCAAGAAACAATTGGGCTGGCTTATAAACAGATTGCCAGGTAACTATGAGTGATTCTTGAACTGCAGACAAGGAAACTCTCCCTGTTTTAGTTCCTTCTGTCCAGCATCAGTATTTGAAAGTGCTGCTGTGTGTTTTCAGGTCTTCGGGTGTTAAAGTTGTCGGGGTGTTCCTGGGCGGCGGTCTCTGCGCTCTGCACCTCCAGCTGCCCTCTGCTGCGCACCCTGGACGTCCAGTGGGTAGAGGGGCTCAAAGACGCTCAGATGAGGGACCTCCTCTCTCCCCCCACAGACAACAGACCAGGTAACCATTAGGTCAATGGAATCAAGCAAAGCCATCATTCTAACGTTTAGTTACTCCTTTATGAGCACCCTTAATGATTCAATCACTACATTTAAAAGTATAACATTTCAACGTTAAAAGGAGAAATTATTAACCTGTTATTGTTTGTTTATTATCCCAAATGTTTCCAATTTTTTTTAATACTAAAGAAATCTGTCAAATGAATCCACTTTACACACGTGTCAGCATAAGGGTTGTCTGCGGAAGCGGTCATAACATTTAGTTTTTAATAGATTTTTAGGCCACATTTTTATGATGCAAATTTAAAATCGTGATCGTTTTAAATTACATATTTAATCTTTATGAAGATTTACAATTACTTTTAAAGGGTTTTAATCACATGGTCCATAAGTATAATATTACACAGGTTTCCTGTATGATTGCTCATTTTTGACGAGTTTTCTTGAAATATAGGTATAATATTTTTGTCCTCAGACCTAAGTTAGATTTAAATCTTAGGAATACAAATCAGCTTTAAAGTACGAACATAATGTGACTGACTTCTCATTTATAGCTTTTAGACATCGTACAGATCCTTATTTACTGTCGTGCACCTGTTGACAAAATACATGAACTAATCTGTGATGTTCTTTATGTGACTCTGATCACAGGTCAGCTGGATAACCGCTGCAAGCTGCGGAACGTGGAGGACCTGCGCCTGGCGGGGCTGGACATCACCGACGCGTCTCTACGCCTCATCAGCCGGCAGATGCCCTCTCTCTCCATGCTGGACCTGAGCTACTGTAACCACATCAACGACCAGTCGGTCAACCTGCTGACCGCCGCCGGGACCACCACCAGGGACTCCCTAACAGACATCAACCTGTCAGGTGAGAGAGGCACGGGGGGGCTGACATACAGGTGTGAGACTGTACGAAGTTAGATGCTCTAATTAAAATGGCCACACAAGCTAGTTTAAAGGGAAACTCGTCACTAGATGAGTTATTATAAATCGATCGGGTAGTGGGTAGGGTTGCCAGAAGCTGACCATGATCAAAATCGATTATTCGGCCGCCCTGGCGAATAATAATCAATTATTCGACCCCCCCCCCCC